>NC_022021.1:29808088-29837259 GCF_000317375.1 Microtus ochrogaster | reverse complement strand
TTTTTTTTTTAATTAAATCATCAAAAGTTGGAAGACTTTTAATCCAGATCTTTTGAGATGGGAAGATCTCCCTCTAATCTGGCCCACATCTTCTAGGAGCAACTTATATATAGTACACGGAAGGAAACTATTGCTCTAGGTCTGCTTGCCTTCACTTTTGCTGGCACGTTCATTCCTTCACTGACATTAGAGCCTACTTTAGGATCTGGGCGCATACTGAAGACCAGCTGAGACAACCAACATTGTGGACTGAACAACTACTCCGTTCCTAAACTTTTCATTGATAGCCATTGTTGTAATAACTGGACTACAGCCTGTAATCCACTCTAATAAACTAGACAGATGATGATGAAGAAGATAGATAAATAGATAGATAGATAGATAGATAGATAGATAGATAGATAGATAGATAGATAGATAGATAGATAGACATTCTATCAATTATATTCCTCTAGAGAACCTTGACTAATTCACTATCCCAGGCCATAGATAGAGTGGTTTTCAACCTTCTTAATTCTGTGGACTTTTAATACAGTTTCTCATGTTGTGGTGACACCCAAACCATAAAATTATTTCATTGATACTTCATAACTGCAATTTTGCTACTGTTTCAATTCATAATGTTAATATCTTATATGCAGGATATCTGGTATGTAACTCCAAAAAGAGTTGAGACTTACAGAATGAGAACTGTTAACATAGAATAAACTTCAACAAACTGAAAACACTTAAAACTTGGAGTATGATCCTTGAGGAATAGAACCAAAGGAGAAATCTATGTATTTCAACCATGCTCCAGCAGAAGGCCATACATCAGTGAATGTTTAGACAGTACAAATTGGACTTAATGTGTAAAAATAAGACACAAAAGTTGGGTAGATAGGGAGGGATTAGGGATGAGGGTGAATGTGGTCTGAACTCTTTGTATGAAATTATCAGAGAATAAAAAATGGAGGAGAAACTCCAAGTACTTGGAAATTCAGAACACGTTTCTAAACAAATAATCCTCAGAGCTAATAGGAAATCTTAAGGGGAATATAAAAGTATACTGAATGAGATGAAATGAAAATACAACACAGGAAAGATTTTAAGACACAGCAAGAGCAGTGCTGGTGGAAAATTACAGGATAAACTAGTCTTAATAAAGAATATTAATTTAGCATCCCTGTCACTGGTACCTCAGGAATCTAAAACAAGAAAGGGGAAATACATCCAAAGTGAAAAGGAAGGAGATAATAAAGAGCAGAAAGAAATGGAGATGACATAACCTATGAGCATCAGGAAGAAAGCCGAGGATATTACCTCAGAGCCATTAGACACCAGAAGGATTAGCAAGAAGCGTGTGAATGATGGAGCACACTTGACTGTGCTAACAGAAGTGATGAGCCGACTTCTCAGAAAACAGATGTTGTAAAGCACCTCCATGAAATTTGGCAGACTCAGTTACTGGTTGAATTTGTAAAGGCCTATAACCCTTAAGGAAATTAAATTTGTAATTTCATGAGTCTTCAAAAGGAAATTTCCGTCCCAGATATTATTATTGAAGAATTCTTCCAAACATTAATAGCTAAACTTCATTTCCAAAACAATTATCACATGCCTTCCAGATAAGAAAAACAATCAAATTCCATTTTACTTTATGAAACCACTATTACCCCTTTATGCTATAATATAGATGAGACTATTATTGCATTCATATGCGAAATAAAGTAACTAGAAAGGAAGAATGTCTTAGAAGGAGTGCACACACCAGTTCTGTGATTCATGAGATACTGAATAGTATGAATTGTTAGTAGAAGGGCCAACACACAGATCAGTTGGTCAGAATAGCATAGCCCAAACACAGATCACCAAAAACTGACACACCTGATTTTGACGAAGATTCTAAAGTACTTTGATGTAATAAAGGCAGCCTTGTTAGGAAATAATACTGGTGCAATTAGATATTCACAGGTACAAAATTAAAAATTTTAATTGACCTGTAATATACTTTTCACATAACATGAAAAATTAAATGAAAGTAAGTCTTCAGTGGAACTATAAAAGAGGGCATAAACTTCTTCACATGAGAGAAATGTTTTGTTGTTCTATGAATAGCCAAAAAGGCCTTAGACATGGTACCAAAGCCATGATTTGTAAGAGAAAAACATGACAGACTGTATTTCTTTACAATGGAAAGCTTTTTGCTGTACAAGAGATAGAAGTAAAAAAAAATGGACTTTTATAAAATTAAACAGCTGCTTTGAAAAAGACAATAAGACATAGAAGTGGGTAGCATATTTATAGAACAATTTGAACGGAGGAATGGTAGATGGTGTGCATTCACTAAAGTTGCAGAAGGAAAACAAGGACTTCTCTACCTTCAGAAGCTGTTACCTGCCAACGGCTCCTACGTGATGAGGTCTCAGTCAGTTTGATTCAGTTGTGTGGGCCATGCATAGGCTGTCCATGCCTCAGCTGCTGATCATTTATCCATGTGCATATAGACAGCACTAATTGTAATCTCAGGGTACCGTGAGGAAGAAAAAGGAAGAAAAGAGGAAGAAGAAATGAACTTAGGAGGAGGATGATATAAGGGTGGAAATCCCTCAGGAGATGGAGAATGCAGTGAGTTGTTTATGTTCTACATTCACTGTACTCATATATGAAATTACCTGTAGCACAATTAATAAAAATCCAGAGACATATAAAGGGGTTCAACCTGAAGTTCAGAAAAGCCAAACAGCCAGCCACTGGCTCTTACCTCTACCTCAGTGCAAAATGGTGAGTCTGCCTCCAGGAATCTTCAGATTGAGACTGTGTGTGAGAGCTGTCTCCTCCCATATTATATACCTCTCTAGAGCTGGGGTTAAAGGTGTGCACCACTACAGCCTGGTTTCTTTGGCAAATTAGTGTGGCTACAGGGAATAAAGGTATGTGTCACCACTGCCTGGTCTGTGAGGCTGACCAGTGGGGCCCTTTTACTCTCTGATCTTCAGGCAAGCTTTATTTATTAAAATACAAATGAAATATCACTACAATTACTGAAGAATATGTAAGTTGAAGAAACAGAAAGAAATACAGAAAAAAAACTTTACTGGTAAACAAAACAAAATCAATCCAAACTATAACTTGCATCAAGGAAAGTAAAACATATTACTGAACAATACACTTAAAATTTCAATCTCATTAGTCATTAGAGAAATTTAAACTGAGATTGCAGTGAAAGATCATTCACACTTGCAGAATGTCTAAAGTGAGGGAAAATGACACCAAATGCTGCTCTCATTGATATTTAGAAAATCACTTATTCATCATTAGTAAGGGTAAAAAGGTAGCTCCTTTCTGGAAGATAGTTTGGAAATTTCCTAAAAAGCTGAATATGCAACTAGCATGGGGACATTTTTCCCTAAAAAGTTTCCAATGTATACTGACACAAAATCCTATGAACATATGCTGATAGAATCCATGGAGTAATAGCCTAATACCAATGGCTACACATATGTTGTCAGCAAGTGATGTTAATTTGTGGTATATCTATACCATGGCAGTTACTGAGCAATAAAAATAATAAATTATTGATACATGAGACTCTGATTGAGTCTCCAGATAATTGTGCTAAATGAATAGCCAATCCCTATAGCTTGTGTACCAGATGATTCTATTTATAGCATTGTTCAGGTCTTGTTTCTGCAGCAATTTCTAGTAGAGTCTGTTTCACAGTACATCCCTAGATACCCTGACTCTAACACTATGTCTTCCTCCTTTTCTGGGACATTCTCTGAGGCATAGATGCAGGCACTGTGATGAAGACATATCTGTTGTCCTTAGGCTCCTCACAATCCTTTAATTTTGGGGAGCGCAACATACTCCCCAAGTATGGTTTTCTGTGATGTTCTCCATTTGCTGTAAAGAGAAGAGAAGCCTCTTTGATGAGGGATTGTAGGTAGAAAAGATGTAACATGCTTGTCTAGCAAAGTGGTGAGAGTGGAAATACAATAAAAATAGGCAAAAATAGGCTATCAACTCGAGAGTGACAGGCTGCGGGAGAGGTTTGAGCGAGCTGGGAGGGGCTGGAGGATGAAAGGGATGGGGAAAGAAAGTGTTGTAATTCAATTTCAATTTAACACATAAAAAATTTTAAAAGGACAAGAAGTAGAGTGAAAGTGAGCAGACATAGGAGAATTGAGGTGTGAACATGATCAGTATATTGTATAAAATTCTCTAAGGATTAATAATTTTTTTTAGAAAAAGAATTACAGTTAAGAAGAAAGGGGGACATTTATGCAAGAAGTCCCTGCAAGTATCTTCCTTCCCCTGGAAAGTCAGTCAACACCTTGGGTGAGGGAGGGTGAGGTCAGAGTCCTGAGAAACAAGGTTGCCTATCAATAATCGTGAATTCTAGAGAGGCTGAATTCAAAAGCATTTCTCCTTTAGTCATTTTAGCTGTTGCTGTCCTTGCATCCTTCTGTGTGAGAAAAATTACAGTAAAGACCAGATAGCTGTTTTTTTCCATTTCTTTTTGTGAGTGGCGTAATTTAATGGATTGCAATTACAAAGCCAGAGAACCTCCACAAAGGTTGTACTGAAATCACCACTAAAAGGAACATTAAAACCCTGCAAGAAGGAAGGTAATTTTAGCCTTCCACTCAATAAGTGATAGAGTAAGAAAGGAGAATGGATGCAAAGATGATGAGAGCTGATTTTTAAGACCCTTGACCACATAGCCAGGAAAGATTTTTAGAACTGTACTTGTTGAATAACAGGTACTGCCTCTTCCAGCTCTTGATGGTCTCAATTTTAATTTATGTCTTCAAATACATTTATTCTAGGCACGCCCTATTCGGGGAAGCATAGAATATCTGATCTGCCCTTTTGTATCAGGGTTTGTCACATAGCATTCCTTCCAGCACCATCCATGTTGTAAATACAAAATTTTTGAGTTGTAATTTCAAATTCTAGATGAACCCTTTTTTCTTTAAAGAGACATTGTCAGAGTCATACCAACCTCCTTCTCTGACACATTTTGTTCCTCTCAGAGATGTTTTCTGGTCACTCTGTCCCGACTGTCTCTGAGGCATTCTTTAGAGCTCAGCTTAGGGGACATTTCTTCAAAAAGACTTTTCGCAAACCCCCAAATCCGGTCAGGTCACACTGTTACATTTTCCCATTGTATAATTCTCAGCTGAATCTCTTGTTTATGTAATTGCTTTTGCCTTTCTTCCTGGAGCTGGCTTTTGGAGGCTACAAAAGACATTCCCTATTCTGTTTTATGAAATGTCTGGAACTTAAACGTTGCTGAGTGTCACTGACTCTTCAAACATTTCTCGTTGTCTGTGGTGTAGAAGAACAGTTATCTAAAGCAGCGAGAGTGGTCCAAAAACTTAGGCTTTGTAATTCCCAGCATTGGTATCAAGTGACTGCAATCTGAAGACATAATTTTAAATGATCTAGCATTCTACTTCTGTAAGCAATGGCTAGAATAAATGCATACCAAGGCTCCTTTAATTTAACAGTTTACTTATGTGCATATCATCGTTACAGAAAAGTCTAATGTATGTGATCATTCTGACATTATACATGTGATAACCTTTAAACATGTTTGAATTAATCATTTCCCTTTAAGTCTAATGAAGGGAGTCATTTATATAAGGATTAAAAAAAGACCCAGTGATTAAAGTGTGTATGTCACTAAACTATGCATTAATCCCTTTTCTTCTTTTGTCCCAATAGTCTTATTCCACATAAGATGATGCACGATTGGAAAGAACTCTTTTTTAGTGGAAAACCCATCTATGAACAGGCTTCTCTTAAAAATGGGATTACAGAACCCACTGAGGAACATCTTATAGAGCTGGACAAAAGGAACTTGCTTGATAAAAATGATTATGAAGAATATAAGGTACATACTAATATGGAATAAACTGAGTGATTCAAACAATATAAATTCTTTTCCTTAGTGTTAATTTGTGGTACTGTACTTGATTCCTATTAGTGAAAACAGACATGTTATATTTGCATTTTCTCTTATATTAATTCATATATATACAACTAACTTTTACCTGTTCAAAATATTTATCATTGTTATCTACTGTTCACAGTAAACTGGAGCAGTCTAAAAATAATTAGCTATAATACATTAAGCAAACAAATGTCAGAAGGACACCTCACTAGAATTTTTCTTTTATGAGCTTTCTACCTTTGCTTCAAATATCATTGTTAAACAATCATTTCCAAAGCAATTTATCTCAGTAGTATATATTATTGCAGGCAAGATGGAAAGGAAGGGGGTTATGAATTAGAGTGACATAAATTCCTACAACATTTTATGCAAATAACAAGAATATTGGATACAAATTGTACATTTTATCTATTTTTAGTTCTATTTTATTTAATGCTTAAATTATATATATTTATGAAGTCCCCTGGTAAATTGGTATAGGTATACATATAATATATGGTTTATAACAATTTATGATATACTTTATATTGAGTTAAGAGAGGAGTTCAAAGAAATCATTTTTATTTCAAGGAAATGGAAATACCACTGCCTATTAGAAAGTTGTCTAGAAATCTTTGGGTAAAACAGTGGCATTGTCCACTGCTGACTATAGATATCAGGTATCTAATCCTTAAGCACTAAAGACATTTGGTACCTCAATTTATGAAATAATAATGTACCTATCTTATTTGGTAAATGTTGATGGTTTAGTCCAATGCATGGTGTATTGGATTTAAGTAATACATACTATTTTTTTTTTTTACCACTCAACTCTCCACATCCCACTTCATCTCAGCCTTATAATGTTATAAAAGTGGTGGCTCTTGAATGCAGTTTCCGGGTAAATGCACAACCATGGAGTAAAGAATGAGAATATTATTGTTAGAATAGCACTGACTTCTAGAAGGTTAGCAAATACAGTATGAAAACAGGAATGAATGATGGGGGATTAGTCTTAGTCATTTACAAATAGTGAAAAGTTATTAACATTTGCTATAAAGATGAATGCAGAAAATGACTTCATGGCAATGACCAGGGAAATGAACAAACTAACACTGATGTGTAGATATTAAAGGAATTTAAGACTCTGGTAAAAAAATAAGGAAAAAATATCAGATTATGGGAAATTAAATGTAAACCTTATTTTAATTGCCTGACCATATATATTTATTTCCTTGATAGGATTATTTATTTTGGATTGAGTAGAAACTTAAGAACTACATACAGATTTTATCTAGTTTGGCTGTGGAACTGTATGTGCACCTTATATGTCAACCCAAAAGATAATGTCTCATGGGAAAAGATGTTATTTGATAAATATCAAACTATGTTAAGGTATTAATTCCCATTATAAATTAAGAAGTCCAATTAAAGCAGAGTCATGTGACAGCTTTTGGCTGATTCATAATTCAGTATTTTTGCTCAGTTATTTCTTGGAACAGTCTGGTTGACTCTGTTCTTTTTCTCATAACTCAGGAGATAGGTAGGCCACCACTAAGAAGGCTCTGTGTTTCTAACTATTCTCGTTGTTTGGGAAATGCTTACCACAGGAACAAGCTTGTCTTACCCACATCCTGAGGCCCCTGGCATGTTTGTTTGGCAGGAAATTGTCGAGTTTTGTTAGGACTTTGTGAACATCTGTAAGTCAGTGCAATTCTTTTTGTGTAGTGCCTTTGCTGTTTTTCTTTTAATGAAAATTCCCTTGCAATTTCCTACTTTATGCATTTTGTTCTTTTTAACTGCAGAGTTAAATTAGGTCCTATGCAGATTGTCCAATAAACTGGTTTTTTTTTTAGTTATTGTTTACTATTATTAGTACTTTGTTCTTTTGAAGAACTTTATCTAAATATTTCTACATACAGGAAAATAAATATTTCAACTCATAAAATGTGTTATCAGTCTTGATATTCTATACAGAAGGATAGTTTATCCTGGTTTAGATCATAGACTAGTTGCTTGCCTATATTTGCTATTGCTAAATTTGTTCAGGATTTCTAATGCTAGAAGTTAAGGCAGATCTTCAGAAGCATTTGCATTCTTGGCATGCTTTATTGATATCCATACTTTCTATCCCTAAAGAACTGACATCATCCATGTTTGAGCTCAGGGCCCTAAGAATTCATACTCTCCTTGATAACCTACCATCATGCTCTATTTCTAGCATGGCTACTTGTATAGAAATGCTAGCCAATAACTAATGTTGCTAGAAATCTTCCTATCTGCTGAGAAGGAAGAGCATCATGAAACAGCCATCCTTGGGGCAGAGGGTGTCCCAGGCCATTGCAATAGGCTTAAGAGACTGAGTTATTTAGCAAAAAGGAGGAAGGCACTCTTAAGACCCAATAGACATAGGGAGTGGCTCAACCAAGTACCAGGTATTCACCCAACCCTTCCAGAATAACCACTAGCATAGTCACAGATAGCAGACAGACCCATGATTCATCCTGCTGAATTTGTGACCCTCCCAAAGCCCAAATGATGTCCTTTCTATGGTTCTGACTGGGAACAGTCTTCTTCCACAACATCTTACTAACAATTGCCTATTGACTGAGTTTAGGAGTTATAGCTGTCAGTTTCAACACCCATTGAGTCTGCATCTGCAGAGGCATCACTGCACCACGAATAATTTACATTTCCAGATCACTGAGAATAAAAAAGGATGGAATAAGTTACAAGCCAAAGTGTTGGCTACCTATAATCTTGAATCTAGTAAAAATATTCTTCAATTCACTATGGAGTTCCAGGTAGCAAGTGAAACAGTTGCTACTTAAGTTTTTCCTTTGTGACTGACTATGGGGCCAAGTTTGTGTTTCCTGGCAGTAGATTCCAGCTTCACCCTGGAGGTACATCCCTTCTGCCAACCTCAGACTCCTCTGGAATTTAAAGGCCAGACTGTCCAGGAAATACCCAACCACACCCATCCATGATTAGAAATCAAGCAACATATCAAAGCTGCCAGGATCCCTTCCCTGAGTAAATGCAGCATTTAAAACTGTTCTGAAACCTCCAATACAGAGCCCATCCCATAAGAGTTCTTTTGTAAAATTGCAGGCATGTTAATCACTTTCTTTCTGCCACCTTCTCAAATGCACTTACCCCACTGATACCTGGTTATTAAACCATTCCCATACAGTGTTCCAGAAGTCCCGTGTGGCTATCAGATCCCATGAGCTGAATAAGCAGTTAGGGAAGATAAATAAACACCCTTTCTGCCTTTCCTGACAATCCTGTGTCATTAGCATGAACTTGAGTTATGAAACACCTATAAAGCCTCAGCATTTTGGAGTAGTTGGAAGAAAGGAGGAATGGAGAGAGATGACAATGACAGCCAAAGAGGGACTAAAAGCTTCATTCTTGTCCCGCTTCTCTGTGAAACATGGCTTTCCCTCTGGAAAGCCAAAGTTCCCAAATGCAATGACTAGAATATTGGGTCCAGAACTTGTAGTTTAGAGCAGCAAGAGGTGTGTGTTTCATCACATTTAATGCTCTCTGTACACCAAGTCCTACCGCAAGAAGGTCAGCCAAGAGATCTGGGGAAGGATTTGTTGAGATTTCAGACCTAGAAGCAAGATGTCTGAAACTGTTTCTCAAGAGACCAGAAACATGAAGGAGCAGAGGTGGGATGGAGCCAAGTCCTTTGCAGTTAGCTGGTGGGCAAAGTAAGCTGGGTCAAAACGAGGTTAGAAAATGAAAATGAAGCTGGCAAGGAAGAGGACTTAGAGGCTTGGGAGCACGGTAGCTGATCGCTCTAAATATCTGGAGTGTCCACAGCTGATTTGCATGGACGTCGGTCATCGGATACCTTCTTTAAACTAGTTTAGCAGCCCTGAGGGAAATTCCCTTAGAGGAGTCTGACATAGACCAACCAGGTCACATACAACTTCTTCCACAGAGAAGATCTTACCTAATCAACACACCCTCTCCTGGACCCTCGGCTCAGCCCTGGTGCTTAGACCTTCCCACCTTTCCAGCTTGCAATTACCTCAGTCCTGACACCTCTTATGTCTTCTCTGGCGTCTTTGGTGTAGTCACTTTAGTTTCTGATGGATGATGTTTGGGCGATTCTGCTGTATAAGTGTAGCAGGGCAGTTTCTGAGTGTGGACTCCCTCAGGGAAAAATATTTACAGCCCTAGGTTTAGGCTAATGCTAACACAGGTGACACTGGATTCCCTTTGCCTTCAGTGATGGTCCCTATTCGTCTGTTTTATTTGAGGATCCTCCTTTGTTAAAAATTAAAACCTTTTAGCTATCTTCTTTCTGAGGAAAACAAAATTAAAAACTGAATTATTCATATTCACTTTTATATTTAAAGGTGGCTTTATCTTTTCTTTTTCTTCTTGTACCTGTGGTGGTTTAAGATGTCACACATTAATACACATTAATAAGTTATTTACATTTATTTCACTTCAAAAGAAATGCTTTATGCTGCCATTCAAAAGCATTTCTTTAGCTTAATGGAGATGATTTCCTAAAAAATGGTCTATTTCTTTATTATCTACTTGCAAAAAGCAAAACTTTATTGATATAGTTTAGGAAATGGGAAACTCTAAGAACAAACTGCAGGTAGATTTGGTGTCTGGTGAGTGTCCAGTACCCACTTCCAACATACCATTGAGAATTATGCACTCACGCTCACCTCGGGGCTCAGCTCCTTACACGCTTTAATGAAGCTCTAATCCTGAACCTCCTAAATCTGAATACCCCAGAGTCTGTTTACCTCCTAAGACACTCCACCTTCTTAATACTGTTGTGTTGCTTATGAAATTCTAACATGGACTTCAGGGGAGATACAAATTTCAAATCAATCATGACGTATAATTGGTATTGCAGTTTCACTACATTCATTACAATTAATTAGTGCTATTAAATAACCAACAATACAAATAATACCCATACTTCCCTGGGATTCCTTTTCTGTCCCTGGAGTCAATTCTTAGCATTCTGTGGTAACCGCTTTGAACAGTTTTTAACCCACTTAATAGATCCTTTTGTTTGGCTCCTTTTGTAACATGTACTTCTTTAGGGAGCATCAGAGCACTTAAAGTGTAAACATTTTCTTTAAAAAATTTTGGAACTATAATTTAATCTTCCTTGCTTATTTTCCCTCAAAACCTTCTTGTATACCTGTCCCCACTCCTTCATATTCATGCTCTCTCTCTATCCTATCTTTCTCTCTCTCCCCCACCTCTCTTCCTACCATCATGGCATGCATAAATGTGTAGGTATACATATACATGTTCCAAATAAAATTTTACAGTCTATACAATGCTATATGTAATTTTGTCAAGTTGACCATTTGGTACTGAACAACCAATTGATTCACTCTTCCCTGGGAAAGGCCACTTGTCCCACTTCCAGACTTCTTCAGCTCACATTTGGGCAATCTTATTGGTGAGATTCTATAGTTTGGCTTCTGACATTACTAGGAGACACAATTTCAGTGCAAACACCCTGATCCTCTGGCTCTTAAAATCTTTCCGCCCCGTCTTCTGCAATGTTCAGTGAGCCTTAAGTGTGGGAGTGTTATGTGGATGTATCCGTGGGGACTAGACTCCACAACTCTGTGTTGTGATTGGTTATAGTTTCTTGTAATTGTCTCCATCTGTTAGAAAGAGAAGTTTCCTTGCTGAGGGATAAAGAGTACATAAGGGCAAATGTTTATTGGTTGCTGTCAGGGATTATGCTGGTTCAGAAATTGGTGGTTAAAGGTTCTCCTTCAATAACCATGACTTTACTTTCAGAACCAAGCATGGTCTCCCTCATGTTGAGTGGATCTTAAATTCAATTATAGAGCTGTTCGTTATCACCAAGGTATGTTTGCCACTGCTATACCCATAGGGTTATTGTGGCCTGGTGGTTAGGCTCATAGGCACATGAGTAAAACGTTTGGTTGCTTTTACTTTGGGCACTTGCAAGACACATTCTGGTACCACAGAAGCTACTCCTCAAGTAGAAGGACTTCTGACCAAATCCAGTTTAGGGGTCTCTGGGCCCTGTTTCTGAAGTACATCGAATCTTCAGCAGGAGGGACTTACCTTCCACTAAAGTGGGTAACCAAGGACAATAATTAAAGGCTGAATATTTTGGGAGTCTATTGGATAGTCCTGGTCAATAGCTCAAAAGAAGGCTACTCATGTATGCTATTGTGGTTTTTGTTAGATGGTCTTTGGCTCTCGGTGGGAGAACTGTTAGCCCAGATGAGAAAAATTCATTAAAACTTCTGTAATTATATACAGAGATATGGGTGTCATACAGCTTTTTGTTTTGGTAAATACTTATGATTCCTTATGACTTTTTCAGATGTCCTTGATATTATTTTATGTACATCCTTCTTTCTCCTATATTTACTATCCCTAAGAGCCGTTTCCCATTTGCCCTGTTACATCTCTTGTACTCTGCTTTACTCTCCTCCCACCTTTTTTCTGTGTTTACCTCCCTTCTCCTCTGTAAGGAGCCCCTTTTTTCCTATTTCCATGATCAGATCACTTGTATCCTGCTAATGCCCTCTCTATTGCTCACTAATCCCCCATCCTGGCAATGGTCTGGCTTTGTTTTCCTGTTTCTGAGGTCACTGTGGGCTCTGCACTCCCATCTGAAGGTTGAGAGCCAGGTGCCTGCAGTGAGAGAGAGCCTGTGATGCTTGTCTTTCCAGGTCTGAGTGACCTCACTAAATCACTTAACACGATCTTTTCTAGTTACACCCATTTGCCTGCAGTGGAACTCCCTAGTGTATATTCCATGTTTTTATTACCTATTTGTCAGTTGTATGGCTCTTAGGTTATTTCCATTTCCTAGCTACTGTGAACAGAGCACCAATGTACGTGGCTGAACAAATAAATATCTGCACAGGAGAACCCTGAGTCCTTTGGGCATATACCAAGGAGAGGTAGAGGCAGGTCATATACTAGATTTAGTTTTAGCTTTTTGAGATTATCTACACCAGCTTCCATAGTGACTGTATCACACTACAATCCCACCAATAGTAAATTAACCCTACTTCATTCCCTCTCCCCCAGAATTTATTGTTAGTTGTTACTTTGATTTTTGCCATTCTGGCTGGGGTCAAAGGAAATCTCCAATTTGTTTTGGTTTTCATTTCCCTACTAATTGCTACGTGTTATAAACACCTTTTGAGATCTCTCTTAGCCTCCCTGGGTTTTCCCTCTTTCTTTTTGTTTTGTTTCTCAAGACAGGGTTTTGCAGCTTTTTCCTCTTTCAAGCGATCTATATTCATGTTCCAGGCCCATTTGTGAAAAGGCCTTTTTTTTTTTTTAAATTATTGGGTCTTTTTTTTAGACCTTTATATATTCTGGATCATAATCTTCTGTGTGAAATATAGCTGGAAAACATTTTTGCCTTTTTTCTGGACTACCTTTTTCCGACTAAGTTTTTAAAATTTTTCTTTCTCTATGGCAAAGCTTTTAAGTTTCATGTAGTCCCACTTGGCCTTACCTCTTGAGCAAATGGAATTCTATTCAGGAAGTCATTTCCTACACCTGTATCATGTTTTCTTCTGGCCGTTTTAGTGTTTCGAGTTTCAGGGTTCAGATCTTTGATCCATTTGGATTTGTTTTTGTGTAATGTGATAAATATGAGTCAAATTTTGTTTATATGCATGTGAACATATAGTCTTAACAAAGCACTTGTTGAAGATACTTTATTTTCCAGCATGTTTTTGTTATCTTTGTCAAATATGAAACGAGTAAAGTCACATGTGTTCATGTGTGAGTTTTTTATTTTATCACATTAGTCTAAGTGTTTCATGTTGTGTCAATACCATATTGTTTTGATTGCTATGACCATGTAATATAATTTAAGATGGGTAGCTGTAATCCTTCCAGCTTTGTTCTTTTTGCCCAAGATTGTTTTCATTATCCAGCGTCTTTCTGGTTGCATATGAATTTTTGGATAGATTTTGTATTTCTGTGAGTAATAAGATGGGATTGTTAGAATGGTTATTTTCACAGTGTTAATTCTACCGATCCATGAGTATATCTTTCTATGTTTGTGTTTTTATCTCTTTCTTCAGAGGTTCAAGGTTTTCATTGTGGAGGTCCTTCACTTGCTGGGCTAGATTTCTTCCTAGTTATTTTCTTTTTTTAGGTTATTATAAATGGGAGTGTAGTCCTTCTCTCTACATTTGTTGTGGTATAGAAAAGTTTTTGATTTGTTCAAGTTGATTTTGTAATATGCCACATTGCTGAGTTTATCATTTCTAGAAGTTTTCTGTTAGTCTGTTTCTTTTAGAAGTTCTTTCTACATCAACTAATTTCATGCATATTGTTGACATACTTTCTATCTTCTGTTTATAGAAATGACGTTTTCTGAGCTTGCTCATAGTTTGGTTTTTTTATTTTGTCTGTCTTATTTGAAGATTTGAACTGTCATTGTAAAAAAATCAAATTACTAGCATTAAATGTCTGTGCGATGACCCGTTTATTTTAGTGCACATATAAACTATATTACTAATGACTGATTCTCAGTCATCAGTATTCAGAAGTTATCTATACTTCATGGTCTATTTTCCAACACATTTGATTTTTTATTGCATTTGGTAGTATTTGGATACTTTAAATTTTGAATGAAAATTATTAAATTAATATGTGAGCCACAACAATTATTTATGGTCCAAATACGTAGAAACAGAATTAAAATATAATAAAATGAAATAATATACATCACATGTAGTAAGTATAAACATTTCGTTCACTAGAGTTTTGTTTCTCTGCCTTACATACACCAGTATATAATGCCATTTTAAGAAGGGTTCTGGTCAAACCCTTCTTATTTTGAAAGTCATTGTCTTGAAAGATGTGTAACAGTTCCAAAAGTAGCTGAGCAATCCAGGAATTCTTGGAGGGGTTCAGACAAGGCCCCCTTAGCAAGATGGAGGGCAAAGACTCAAAATCCATCACTGACTTAGAAATAAAGCTCTTTGTGAGTGTTTCTCTCTCTCTCTCTCTCTCTCGGTTTGTGTGTTTGTTTGATTGGTTTTTAAGAAATTATATATCCCAGGTTGGACACACACTAGAAGTAATTTCTTGTCTCAGCCTCCCAAATGCTGGAATTACAGCTGCACCACTGTCTCCAGATCTCTCTGAATTCTTGTCTGTGTACACAGAGAGAGCATAAAGAGAGTGCATAGCAAATATGCACTGCTCTGGTCCAAGTCACATTTTTCAACATAAATATTTTAATTAATTGCCCTGCACTGGCCCTTCTAGAACATGAATTTCAACTCATGGGTGAATGGTTTCTACCATTCTTCCCATCTTCATCCCTGCCTTAGACTACTTACTACTCTGCTGTCCATCATGGAACATGAAAGATCTAACCTGAAAGAGTCATCATGATCAACATAAGAACAAGGTCACCTGAAATTTGCTATATATCCCATCACCCCTTAGACTACTAGCTCAAGAATTAGCTTCATTTCAGGAATCATATAATCAGCTATCCTTCATTTCCTTCAAATTGGTTTGCCAATTGAAAGTCTTCCAAAGTAACTGCAAAATAAAGGCAGCTTAATTGTTTTCCTATGGTGGAATTGTCATGAATTAGCTATGCTTTGAATGGAGAATATACTGATTTTATGACATTAACATATATGTGGTTTCTTGAATTAAGTCTGTTGGACTATTTTGTCCTGTATCTTTGGCTACTCTAGCAAGATAGTGTCTATTTACATAACAGAATTATAGAATGTTGTTAAATAGTTTAACATATTGCATTTCAAGAATACTTAAGGAAATCAGAATATATAGAAAACAGGGAATATGTTGTATTCACTGGGAAACAAGCTTTTTCTATCTTGGAGGGGAGGGATTTTTGCATGTCTTTTATCTTTTCCTTTTTAATTGAATTGTAATTGACAAGAACATTCCTGACTGGGTCTACCTGGGTTACTCCAGGTCATGTAAACAAGTGCTGGTAAGTCTTAGTCATCTGAGGAAACAAAAACCAGATTCTCTGGACCATTAAACTATGACTATCATTCCACAGAAGCCACATTGTTATGCCACTAATAAGTATATTGATATAACTCGAAAATGTGGGTTGATGGAATGTTGCACAACTGTCAAACCAAGATTTTAGGGACTCATAATGAACATCTCCCAAGGACTACATTCTGTTTATCCCACTTTATATAAACTATATCTCCATTAAAAATGTGGAAGGAAGAACAACCTCAGTTTTAATTTTTAAGATGTTTTAAGAAGTAAAAATGACACACACATATATATTCATAACTTTGTTTTATCAGTAGCTATTTTATTATAAAAGAAGGGAAATAATCTGTTGAGAAAGCATGCAACCTCAACAGAAACAGCAGTCAATAACTGAGGCCACGTGATAGTCAAGGACATAATCAACAGGAAGTAGATCTATATCTATTCTTGAAGTATAAACCTCAGCCCATAAAGTAGATGCTATTTGTCAATATTCACAACAATCCTTAAAAGTCCAAGGATTCAAAAACATCAACCCATAGGAATTTTAAAAGATAAGACTGACAAAAAATGATTAGAAAGAGATGTCTCAGTAAACCATTGAAGTTTCTCCAACCAAAGACAAAGAAGCCCACGAACACTTTGAATCTGGGATACACAGCTGAGTGTTAGGTCCACATATTATGTGACAATAAGAATAGTATGTGTAGACCATGAGCCTAGACATTCAGAATCAGGCTCTGGAAAACTAATTGTAGGTCAATTAATAAAACCTGTACTGGTGAACTAATTACACCTTTTCACCAAGAGAAGCGAGTATTTACTGTTAAAGTTTTATGATCTATTTTTGAGTAGTTATGAATTGACAAGGAGAGATGGCTCTTGGGTGTTGCACACACATCTCAAAACTACATTCTTGATTTGGACCTTGAGATTTCTGTCCAGTGCTCCAATTTGGGTCTCTGTGTCTGTCTCCTTTCATCACCTGATGAAGGTTAATATTCCGGAGGATGCCTATATGTTTGTCTTTGGATTCACCTTCTTATTTAGCACATCAGGAGCAGAAGGAGGGGGAGCACGAGCAAGGAACTCAGGACAGTGAGGGGTACACCCACACACTGAGACAATGAGGATGTTCTTTCGGGAATTCACCAAGGCCAGCTGGCCTGGGTCTGAAAAAGCATGGGATAAAACCGGACTTGCTGAACATAGCGGACAATGAGGACTACTGAGAACTCAAGAACAATGGCAATGGGTTTTTGATCCTACTGCACGTACTGGCTTTGTGGGAGCCTAGGCAGTTTGGATGCTCAACTTACTAAACCTGGATGGAGGTGGGCGGTCCTTGGACTTCCCACAGGTCAGGGAACCCTGATTGCTCTTCAAGCTGATGAGGGAGAGGGACTTGATCGGTGGAGGAGGAGGGAAATGGGAGGCGGTGGCGGGGAGGAGGCAGAAACCCTTAATGAATAAATAAATTAAAAAACTACATTCTTATTGCATTTATGTAGGCACTATGAAAATTATAAAGATATTTTAAGCAATTCCTATATGCATTTGCTAGCTTACCTAATTCAGAGGAATAATGTAGAATTATTCCCCCGTTAAAGCAATGATTTGTATCAAGTGATACTTACCTAGTTTGCCCACTACAGACATTGGTATCTTGAAATTAACAGCCCAAAGTGTATATTTGTAATAATATCTGAAGGTGTGAATTATATCTTATGACATTGCTTTAATATAATCTACATTAGTAATAAACGGAAAAATCTGCTAGAATACTCTGGTTCTTCTTTAACTCTTTAGGTCATTTGTAGTCACAGTTTTCAACTTTAGTTTCAGTTTCTTCTGCTTTCCAATTTTTCTGATCTCCTTTTTACTCATTATATCCTTGTTCCTTTCCCACTGGTCTTTGTGTAGAAGCTGTCCTTCATGTGGTCCAGCTCAACATGCTCTTCCGATCTCTCTCTGCTTATCTCCATAGGTCAGACCAGTTCTTTTCCGAGCCAGAACATTCTGTTCTCTTCACAGTCAATGTTCTATTCCATTGTGTTTGGTCATAATCTGTAACTAACCCCGTGATGTAGAAGGGCTTTATTTGACCCTTTTGTGAGGAGGCACGCTTTCTAACTAAGGCAAAGCTGACTGGGATTTGTCTTTGAAGATGTATTACTGTTAAGTGCCTCCACCAGTGCCTGGCAACTCCTCTGGTGTTTGTCGTCAATGGTTTTATTGGCTTGTATACAGTATTATTTCATTTGATCTTTACAACAATTAAATTGTGCCTCAAGGTGAAAAGTCAACAAAAATACGGAAGATGCGAGAAGCAGAATCTTTATGGTCATCAGAGATATTAAACTTACATATGAGTCTGTTTCCTTTAGAAAGGCCAAAAGTCTGCACAGCTAAAAAAATTATCAGAACTTTGGCATCTAGCACTTCAACTTGTAATAAGAGAATTCGTTGTTGTTTTCTTACTTGGCTACCTCCTTGCTGGCAACTTTACATACAGTCATTATCATTTCTCTACTTAAAGGTATAACCAGATCCAGTGAATGAAAACAGAAGCACATAATCATTTATGATGCAAAATATGCACAGTCATGCACCCTTTAAATCTGGATAGTGCAGATAGTTATGCACTGGACTAGCAAAACCAACGTTATTAAATTAAAACAAGTTTCCTTTTTGTTTGTGTGTGTTGCTTGGAATTGAACTTAGGATCTCACATGTGCTAGGCAAATGCTCTGCCTTAGAGCTATATCCCAGCCCTAGAAGAAAATAACAGTAAAATGTTATTTATATAGAAGTGAGAAGATATTTTAAATTATAACTATAGGTTTATTTCTTTGGATTTTAAAACAATCCTTAGGAATACTTTGCTTCAAGGATAAGTTTTGTTTGTTCCAAGGAATTTTTTTTTTCTCTCCTGTGCTGTCATCTGAGGAATTCTGGCACCAGACTAAGAACATGACCCATAGCGCTTATCAAACTTGACAATGTGTTTCTGGAAAGTATTTCCTTGTCAGATACAGTATATTAAAAATACTGATAAAAGAAAAGTCAAGAACTTAGAAAAAAATGTTTGTTTACTCATGACTAGAGTTTTAGAAGCACTGCCAAAATGCCCTACAAAATGGGCTTAAAAGCAACAAATAGTCAATACATATTTTTTTCTTATTTACAAATGTCTAGAAAGGGATTAGAGAAGGTGGTAAGAGGAGTCTGTTTCCAGTACCCATGCTGGGTTGGAAACAATACAGTTCTATGAGTTCCAGTACCCTCTTCTCTCCTCCATTGGCACCATGGTCCTATGACATATATACAAGCACAATGCACACATGAATGAAAATTAAGAATAAATCTAAAAACGTATACTTATGATAACGTAAGTGTAGGCAGAATCTGTCATTTTGAATGATTGTGCATTATTGGTGAAATATTAAGAATGCAAAATAAAGAATTGTTTTTAATACCCAAATATGACTGGTCAATTACTTTGTGGAGTAAGTACTATTGAACAATTTATCAGTCATGAAGCTAAGGTGAAAAATAGTACTCAAATTTGGGATTCAATCTAGCCAATGAGTTTTCAAAATGCACAGTTCCTAAGCATATCCAGAAAATAGGAAACTTTAATTAAATCATACACTTACAGTCAAGATAAACATACTTACTCTTCTTTTGGAAAAACGAACTGTCCTATTAGGAAAAGACAGGCGGTTCAGACTTGTACAAATTGGTTTGTATTTTCTAAAGAAATGCCATCTTTGCTTGCCCTTTGGTTTTATGGGAACAGGATGTTTTATGTTTTTCCCTGGTGGCTTGCTTGTGTTCTTCTTAGTACCATGATTTAGATTGGGACAACCAAGTTAAAATTCTTGGGGCAAGTGAAATAACCAAAGTGCTTATCAAATTGACCATCATTAAAAAGCAGTGCGTTTTGAAATTTAGACTTTTGACATTTAGGAATTGTGCCAAGCTTGACAGATCTGCACCACTGTACCAACACACTGAGTTTTAAAAACTGAGAGAATTTGATATATAGGCTATATAATACTAATTCCAAATAATAATAAGGTGCCAAACAGCTTGTATGTATTGTGGCATATCTTATTATGATTGGGAATATTTTAATATCGTATGCGTAGTTTTTACAAAACATTTTCCAGTGTGATTGGTTGTAACTTTTAAAACGAAGTTCTTGTCACTTATATTTGTTATAGTGTATGTACATGTGTGTGCATGTCTATGTGAGTGTGCATGTGTGTGTGTGTGTGTGTGTAAGGATAGGAATAACATTAACAAATACATTGGAGAACTTTTTATTCTAGATTTTTAACAATAAATTTCTGTTCAATTAAGAAAATAAAATGTATCTATTAAGCTATTACTGTGTTACTAGATAGAGTTCTCTAACAACTTAAGCTTCAAGGTTTATTCACATAGTAGTTAATAATTTTCAAGTCTCCTTCATGTCCAATGCTACTGTCCTTCCATTGCACTGTGACATAGATTCACATTGTTCTTCACCTTTGTGCCAAGCCATTAGCAAGATAAGTTTCATAAATCATGACCTGGGAATTTATTAATAAATATTACCGGGGGAGGGGGAGGGAAATGGGAGGCGATGGCGGGGAAGAGACAGAAATCTTTAATAAATAAATAAAGTAAAAAATAAATAAATAAATAAATATTAACTCATGGATTTACCTTCTAATTTTATTTCCCTTTTATGTCTATAATTACTCCTTTTTGGGTTCTTCTAGTTAAAAATTACTTTCATTCCTATTTTTAATATTTGATTAATATTTTTAGTTTCAATAAAGATGTTCTAAACTAACTTAAATGCCATAATATAAAACAGATCAATTGTTTTTAGTTAACTCAAAATAATACTTCAAAAACTAATATTCTAAAAGTTTTGTAATATTCTCTGTGAAGATTTTCTTTAATATTCTGTAATATGAAGGTAGTATTGTTGTTATTGTTTTTTATGATATAATTAATTACAGTATAGGTTAGGTTCTATTTATTACAACTTGGATTTACTTTTTTAAAGTTTTATTGAAAATAGTGTCTTCTCCCATACAATACACCCCAACATCAGTTTCCCCTCCCTCTATACTTCCTGCCCTCACCTTCATTTTAATATTTCAATGCCATCGATACTTCCATTCTGCTCTTTAAGAACAATTTTATTTTGTTTGACCATTATATTTGCAGAACATGGTTGGAGAGTGGGCCTTGCCAGAAGACATGGCTAACAGCTCTCCACCCTCCAACAATCACATACTGGGACACGTGCTTCAAAGATTAATTGAAAAGTCGAACCCTTCTCAAGATGATGCCACAGAAACTGAATTGCCGTCCTATGCTGTGAAGGGATGCTTTCTAGGGAAGACACTCAGTGGCAAAACTACTGTTCTAAAGTATCTACAAAAAGGTGTTTCCTTCTCTTTTCCTTAGTAGATTTCATTTGTACTGACTATAGTTACAACTGTCTACGTCCATCAGACTCATACCAGAGACTCCATTTAGACAATATCTCTCATCAAAATTTAAAGTAGTAAAATCATGTGACTGATTTTTCATATACAAGAATGAGGTACTGGTACATGCTTCAAAATGTCCGGTCTTGGCAACATTATGCTAAGTAATAGAAACCAGACACAGAAGGTGGCTTACGTTATGTTTAACTTATGCAAAGTATCTCAAAATAGACAAATCCACGCAGATAGAAAATGATTCATGTTTTATGGTACCATGGTTTGAGCAATAGGTGTGCCAGTAAAATAGGTGGGGATTTACTTTTGAAGTGATAAAAAATTCCTGGAACAAAATAATCATGATAGTCAACCAGCTTAGTGAATTTCTCAGTGCCCCTGAGTTGTACCCTTTTAACTAGCTAAAGTGATTTATTTCATGTAATGTGAATTTTATTACAAGGGAAAAGTATCTTAATCCAAGGGACAGATGTAGGGAGAACAGGGTTAGAGTGTGAAAAACTAAAATAAAATGCAATAGTGCCAATTCTCAGAAGGCAGAGAGATTTATAAAACTGTCTTTTCTTTAGAGTTTTCTATTCGAGTCCTTTCTATTGATAGTCTTGTCAATGAAGCTATCCGGGCATTTAATGACAATGAACAGGCCAGTGGGCTAAGACCAGTTCGGAGAGAAAACAAAGGAGAACCTCGGTTGGACCCGAGAGAAATTAGCAAAATACAGGCAAGTGAGCTTTTAGTTTTCTTCTTCTGGTATACGACAGATATGCATCAGGATATAATCTAAAGATCACCCAGTAAAGGTTTAAAGTCTGAAGAGTTTAGGTTCTACAGTCCAAGAAGCAAAAGAGAAGACACTCTCCTCCTAACTCTTCCCATTAAATTGAATTTTGGGGTGGACCATCAAGATTGGTGAGCTCATTTAAGTTCTGTGGCCAACACATAAAATTATTCAGAGGGAGGAGCTGCCAGGTGAATATGTGTATGTACATAAACACACACACACACACACACACACACACACACACACACACACACACATAGAATGATAGTTGTTAAGAGGGTGACTACATTTGCCGCTAAGATCACTAACTCCTAGACTGGCATTCCACCATTCAATGTTAGGAAGTAGAGACACTGAGTTTCCCAATATGTGGTTAGAGACTATACAGCTGACCCTTGGCAATGGATCAGACAGGTGCTAAACCTCCCATAGGGTTAAGGGGAGAACAGAACACATGGCTTGGTCTTTAGATTCACAATATAAGGCTGCTTGAATGCTATGAAGCCAAACGGAAACAGCTGGTTAGATCACCTTATTCCACAACCAGAGTATACCCATCCAAGATATATTTCAGCTGGACTCGGGGTGGGGGCACAACTCCTAGTGACTTACATGGATCACATTTTCATTATTTTATATCAGCATTGAAATTTACTACATTATTTCATAAAAATATCATCGTACATTCCGGGGGTTAGAAGAGTGTTGTGTGACTTTAAGAATCAAAGATGTGGTTCAGCTCTCATTTTTTTTTTTCTAGACAGTAGGAGAGACCCTATGTACGGAATCGTTTTCTTAAGGTCAGAGGCTTGTGGAAGGCTAAGTTATTGAATCTTGGACTTAAAGTTCACTGCTCTTTCTCTTACCTCATATTGTCTCTGCAATTGAGTCAATTAACAAAGAGTCTACTCTAAATAATTTTCATTTCAGGACAAATACTAGTAAATCGCGAGTTATGAAAATTTGTTTCATTCTCTGGCTCTTCTTTGACATCATAGCAAACTTTCATTTCACTCAACAGAGTAATAGATAACACACATTTTTTCTTATTTATCTATGGCTATGACTGACAGCTTGAGGATTACTCTTTTAAGATTTTTTTTTTTATAAACCACACATTTTCCCTGTTCTTTTTTAATTTCCCGAAACAGTAGTTGCTTTATTTTACATAGACACTGAGAGCCAGTGGAAGATTATATACCACAGGTAATTCTGTGTCTCTATATAAATTCAGTGCTCACCAAATTTGGTTTGCCTGTGAAAGTCATCATTTCGACCCAGTTTAATATCATTAATGCCGGTGAAATAGTCGGTTCTCAAACACTAACTGAAATCCGTGAAACGGAAATGGAAGGGAAACATGGCCATATTAAAACTAGATGTTTGCTTTCTTCCTGTAGGATCCAAATGCGTTATCAGTTCCTGCAGTTTCAGGGAAAGCGACACCCAAAAAAGAAGGTAAACCTATATAGCTAGTAAATAATGTGTCAAACACGTCATCTGTCATTTATACTGCAGCACACCAAAGACAGAGACAGAAACAGCGAGAGTGATCTATGTAACCACAGGAACGGCTTCAGGGGAGGGAATGGTGAACAATGGGGACCTGAATCCTTCTCTGTGCAAGGTAGTCAATACCTACATTTGAGGATGAAGGTGAAATGAATGACATTGAATACTTTTTACCACACCCTCTTTCTTAAAGTAGTTGCCAGTGTTTGCCTTTATGAAAGCTACCAGGAAACATCACGTTCATGTTCACTCACCTCTTTCTTGCAATCTTGCTTTGTTTATTTATTTTTCCTTTGCACCTATTCCAGAGAGAGAGAGAGAGAGAGAGAGAGAGAGAGAGAGAGAGAGAGAGAGCAATATCACAGTTCTGAGCATGGAGTCGGTTTTCTTCAACTCATGAAAACAAGGGTCCCTGTTTAACAAACTGACCTGGTTCTTAATCTTTGACCATGGCAGTAGAACTGAGTTTACTAACTACAAGGTCTCTTTTTAGGAATCTGAGCTGATTCCTTCAGACTATTTGTATAATCACTGAGGGAAAAACATTAAGTATTAAATGACCTTTCTATGTGTATTAGTGAAGTTTTTAGTATGTTTCAACTTGTTTATATTTTATTATAAAGTTCAAATCCTCTTGCACGATCACTGTTATCTGCTGTCACCATAGACTCACACACAGATTTGCAATCATTTTCCAAGTTGACTTTTTCATTTATTTTGATTGATACTCTTGGCTCCCTTTGCCAGTTATCTTGGCAATTAATAGATTATTTTACTATTAATATTATGACACTTAACTACAAATATATTCTGAAAACATTTCCCCATATAATTCAACTAAGAATCCTCTCTAATTTCTAATTTCTAAATGGTTCTTCTCCATAACTTCACAAGCCAGGAAAATATAAGTGTGCTGAATTAATATTTTGATTTTTTTTGAGAAAGCTAGTTTGTTTACCAAAGGAGAAACTGAAGTTGTATATTTTGAATTTTGTTGTGAGCTCAGACCATGCCAGGAAGGAAGTAGGAAGTTTCAAGCCACACAGTGGCCAGGACCTGAAATGCTGTGGACTAAACGTTAAAGCCGTGCTACAGGGTTCCCAGTGCATCCTCGCTGGGTCTAACAGACATGGCTGAATCTAACGCTGGCATGATTTTCAAATGTAAATACTGGCACTTTGTTCTTACCTCTTTTCTCTTAATAGATGTCATGACTGATGAAGATGAATATCTCAAACCAAGTGATAGTTTTTTAAATGTAAGTATTTTAATCTAATCCTTGCCTACTTTTATATTAAAACATGTCCTATTTTGTACTCTTTTGAACTATGTCTCATGGTATGAATTAACGATGTTCTTCTATTTGATTTTAAATTGTGTTTGATAGAAAAGTGATTAATAATGAGAGTCTTAATGATATTGTTTGTATTTCTAATATTTTTCTATCTAAAGCAGTAGAAAATACTACAGCATTTTATCAGGTTTAAATGGTGTATCTGTGATTTTTAATTCACTTGATATTATTTCTAAAGAAAAGTAGTATTTTCATAAAGAGTATTGATTAAATATATAAGGGAGTAATGACAGAATTAATCGCATATGTTTCAATTACTTTTTTATTACAATTGATTATTGTATGATGGATTTCATCATGGCAAACAAATTTATCATTCAGTTTTCAAAACTGATTAAATATAAAAAACCTGCGACTAAGAAATCAACATGATGACTTATTGAAAGAAAAAAGCAATAACCAAAACGTTATAACTTTTACTCTATCCATTTAAAATATGAATTAACAAAAATGCTGGGTTTATTTCTGTAGTTATACTTACTGACTTGTTAAAGTGTCCAAATCCATATACAATTCAGTTCAAAAGAACATTGTCTTCCCTGTCACTGTATTATTTGTATATATCAATAAAAAAGTAAAAGGGAGAGTTCTTTGGTCTTTTGGAGTTCACATTCTGATAGAGGTGGGCAGGTAATCAGCTATAAACACTACTAGATGAATTGAAGAGCATAGTAAAATATTAGCATGTTTGGGAGAAATTAAAAAGTAGAGGAAAGCAACATCTGGGGTAGGAGAAGGAGAAAGTGTTACTGTATTAGATTAAGATAGGCCTGCTGGAGAAATTGATTTAGACTCATTTAAAGAGGTAGGAGAATTAGCTAACTCAATTTAGGAAGCCTCTCCAGCAACATTAATAGATAGCTAGTCACAGGGGGACCGACAAGCTTAACCAAGGCTGAGATCAGAAAGAAGATAAATGAGTCTGGTCTGTAAGAGCTTGAGAAGTAGTTGTTATAACATCTGTCATAAGAGTATGATACTGTACTCTCCTTGAGTGGGATGGCATTGAGTGGAGCTACAATCTCATTTGATATAAAATACTCGAGTAACTGAGCAAAGATCAGGCTTTGGGGAAGCCCATGCTCAAAGATATTGCACAACTCATACAGAATTACTCCCTGTAAAAGTCATAATGATTGATTCTGGACAAAACAAAAGAGTTAATCTCTACAGAGAAATTGTGATAGAACAAGAAAGGGCATTCATCAAGGCAGAAGAAAAATGGAGTTGGAAATCTGGAATGTGTTCACAGAAAGACAGTTATATTGGTGTGTGCTTTCACAGAGGGCATTCTCCCATAGATATGAGTTATTAGAACCAAATCACTATGATTAAAAGTGTTGCTAGATGAAATTTGGAGTGCCAGAGAAGCTGAAAATTAGAGGAGAAGATCTTAGAATAAATGGAACTCCAAACAAAATGTTTCAAAATTGATACATATTTTCCTTGAATGCGTCCCTGGCTCCAGAAGTGTGGTAAGTCTTCAGTATCTTCATTAGGGAGCATGGCTACTGAATTATTTTAACTCCAGGCATCTTTTCAATCAGTTCTCTCCTATGCTTCTTCACTTCCTTTCACAGCTTAGTTTGCGAGCTCAACTTGGTGCAAAATCAGAACAGTTGCTTAAAAAAGGAAAGAGCGTTCCAGACATATTGCTGGTTAACATCATGGTAAATGCTATTAAGTATGTATTGCGGTTTCCTTTCTCATGTCTATGTAATATATTCTCTTTCCTACATGTATAGGTGTATGTGCTTCTATGTGACTTATGTGCATGTGTGTGAGAATGTATATGCAAATGGTCAAGGCCTAAGGTTGACATCTGGAATTGTCTCATTTTTCTTTCCTTACCCTTGGAATCGAAATCCTATTCAAACCCTGAACTGCACATAAAAGTTAGACTCCCTAGCCAACCTACCTGGAGACCCCTCATCTCCAACTTCTGAGGATAGAATTATAGTTGGGTCCGCAGAGCCAGCCAACATTTACATGAACTTTGAGAATCTGAGCTCCAGTTGTCACGCTTGCATGGGCTGAGCTAGCTCGCTACCCCATTTCATATACTGTTTGCCGCAAAAAGATATGTGAAAAATAACATAGAGATGCAACTTTTTAGTATTCAAATGCTTCTAATATCTAACTTTATTCCTAGGATAAAGGGAAAATATATAGATTTGCATGCTTATTGACTCTCTTTTCTCTGACCAACCTTGACTTCACCTGTTGTAAATGTAGATCAACTACTAATATCTTTGGGGAATTAAAGGAAATTGGGTGATATTATAAGCTGAAGGACAAGTTGTTAGATTCCAGTAGGATAGGTACAGGTTTCTGCATTCGCTTGTGTTAGATTTCAGGAAGAGGGTAGGTATGGAGTCCAGGGATTCAGAGCCCAAGCAGCACTAGGGCAACAGGCAATGATACACAGGTTAGACAAAAGACACATGTGTAACACAGGCAGGATATGTGATGGGGAGAAATGGAAAATTTCAAAGATCCCACACATTGTATTTCCTCTATCCTCTTTTGTATGAATTCCTTTCTATCCTTTCCAGAGATTGCCTTCTACAGATTCCTTTCTGTATATTCCCCTCAACTTTGCTTTGTTATACATGAATGTTACAAGAGGCCAGTTGGTCTGTATAATAAAGGAAAGAATCTGCGCATGATGGGAAAACAGAGTAGAAGGCTCTGTTGAAAGAACTGGATGGTAGAAATGGAATTGCTCAGCTGCGGTGTATGGGGACCATTATGACACAGGAGGAGGGAGAGTCTATAGGATTTTACTCTTTGTCTGGGATGAGTTCCTCTATAATGTCATCCTCATAGACTGCCTTAAAGATTTAAGCTGTTTCTCACTGAAGTATTTAGCAACTGGAACTCAAGGCTGCTACCCTCGGAGCTGGAAGGGTTCTTATCCTCACATTCTCAGAACTAACATAAAGTACACTTTCCCACAGTGCTCTTTGTTTGTAGAACAAATGAACATGCAAAGCAGCAAGCAGTCCTTCACTTGAGCTTCAGGGGACCTGGAGGATCCACACTGCACTGCACGATCACCCTCGGACCACAGAACACCGTTTCCATTTCCTCTAAGATACCTCCAGAGGACTAGCATTAGCTGGAAATCTTTTGGTCTAGTCCAATGATCAAAGGAACACTAGATGTTCTAGTTAGATAGTTGTGCCTGGCTAGTGATGTAACAAAATCTAAAGTCAAACCCCATGGCTCCCTGATGTCCGCTGTCTCACTCTAGCTTTGAGCAAGTGCAGCTCCAAGTTCTGTCTCTGTTGTGGCTTCTGAGACGGCAGATCTCTGAAGAGGTCAAGCGTTAAAGGAAATCTCTTCTCTGTCCTAGGCAAAGGAGTTAGTGTGTCTAATCTACGCAGAAGGCTTGATCTCTCTCTGGAGAACTCACGAAAGTAAAATGCTCATGATAACCTAGTAGAGGAGATAAAGGCAGTTTCCAGAAGGAAGTTTGGAGCTGTGCTGAGAATCATTAGTCCGAAGGCCATTTGCAGTTTTGTGCTTTTGAGCAAGCAATGAAATCTTTCTGAAACTTAGTTCCTGCTTCTTCCTGCCACACTGTCAGAAAAAGTACATGTTGTCACTAGAAGACTTAGAAACATCTGGGGAGGTGATTATTATTTCATATGAGAGTTAGCATAGCAAGAAATAAAGTCATACCTTAAAATATAAGTAAAATGTAAGAGGAAATGAAATTTTGTGGGTATAACAGAACAAAGTGGATACTTAAGTCCTTTAGATGTAGTGTGCACATCGTCTATCGAAGACAATGTGCTCAGCGAAAAGAAAAGCTTAAGATATGGTCCTTAATACTTCAGAAATTTATAACTCAACTTAATTAATAATTTTTTTTCTAATTTTCTTATTTTTTTATTGAGAAAAGGAAGAAAATAAAAACAAGTTTCCGCCTCCTCCCAGCCTCCCATTTCCCTCCCCCTCCTCCCACCCATCTCCCCCTCCTCCCACCCTTCTCCCCCTCCCCGCACTCCTCTCCCCCTTCCTCTCCAGTCCAAAGAGCAGTCAGGGTGCCCTGCCCTGTGGTAAGTCTTAGGTCCT
>NC_022021.1:29803543-29807543 GCF_000317375.1 Microtus ochrogaster | reverse complement strand
TCAAGGAACTAACTGGGAACACCGCCTTTCATTTTATGTCAAGCCTTATTTATTCCTATGGTGAAATTAGTGAGAACCTAAGGAGTTAAGATCAGCCTGGTTCTGGAGTGAGTACAGTGAGAACAACCCTCCAGGTTGGCAATGAGAGTATGCGGAATGGGCTAAGATCTGTATTGTATTTATTAAATATGTCATTTCTGTCATCTACACAAACCCCAGCGAGATATTTTACAATACCCCATTGTATACATGAGAAACTTGAGGTACAGGAGAAGTGTAGCCTGTGAGCACAATGTAAATAATATCACGTGAATGCATATAGTAGTGAAAATATCTGCTTGTAAACTTTGGAAATTGAGAGAGTTTAGAAGTTTGGGAGAAATAAGTCATTGTCATTTCATTTTGAAGAGGATGTAAAGGCTTCTCAATAGATTTGGAGGACAGCAGGGACCCACAGAAGGATCTTTAAGAAAGTCAGCAATCAGAACGCATTGGAAAACCTAATATTTTAGTTAGAAAATCCTGAAGTCCATGCAACGGGATGAATTTGCAATGAAGATAATGGTATTCATTGTATTACCAATTTCTGTAAAGTAACAGAGCCTATCAACATGCTAATCAATTATGCTGTTTGAATTTAGAGAGATACCCGCTAACGAAAGCTGGGTAATTGATGGGTTTCCAATGACATTAAATCAAGCTCAGCTCCTGGAAGAAGCACTGACCGGCTACCAAAAAAAATTCATGGAGGCAGAGAAAAAAAAAGCACAAATGCCCACGCTAGCCTTGGGCCCGACTCTTTCCAAGGAAGTCACTCCTATCCCATCCGCATTCGATTTTGCCATATTATTAGACATTTCAGATAACTTATCACTGGATCGCATGAATGATATCATTGGTAAGTTGAATGCATTGATTTTCAATCTTTACAATTTTTCATAATTAAAAGTGCTTTGAAAATTTGACTCTATTTTTTCTTTTTGTTTTTTGTTGTTGTTTTTGCTTCTGTTGGGTTTTTTTTTTGTTGTTGTTGTTGTTTGTTTCCTTTAAGAGTAAGAGAACACGAAGTTGGGTGGGTCAGAAGGTGAACAGGATCTGAGAGGATTTAGGAAAAGGGGAGAAAACATGATCAAAATATAGCATATGAAAAAAAAATTAAAAATTCTTCTGTGACTAAGTGAATAGTTCCATTTACAAGTGTAAGGAAGAATCCATTTCGTTGGTTGTTCAAAGAACGATCCAGCTGAGTTCATTGCCCCTTATTTTAACTCTAAGTATTGAATATTAGCCAAACCTGGGACTGAGGGCAAATTATACATCAACTATAAGCATTTTGCTGAACCTTTCCATCTACCTGACAGTTTTCCATGCCAAAGTTTCCTTTGTGAGATTTGTGCACATGGAGAAGCAGTTTGTAGCTAGTTCATACAGTAATGGTGCTGAGGAAACCGCATCCATGTTGTATGTGAGGAACTGAAAGCATCCTTTTTTAGGTGTGTTCTAAGGAGCAGGAAGAAATGATTTGAAGTACTCATCTGGTGGAGTGAATATTATTATCATAACATGTGATTTATTTGACTTATATAAAAGTGAAATTATTATTTTATTCTACATATTAAGTATTTCCCAGGGTAAAATTACACATTCCTAACCCTTAGTTTCCCATTTATAAGGTACTTGAGAATCTTAATTAATTGTGATTTTTGTTGTTTTGTTTTAAAATATATTTTATTATCTACTTTTTTCCTTTCTGAAGAGAGGTCTCATTTTATTGCTTAGGCTGGTTTTAAACTCATAGATTTAATAATCCTCTGACCTTAACCTTCTTGAACCTCACCAATTTGCTCAAATTACATGAAAATAACATGCAGGGCTTTTTTTTTTGACATGATGCTTTTGAAATGCCTGTTGGACAATTACATGAAATAAACTTAGACATTACAAAAGATATTATATAAATGGACATGTAAGTGAGAAATGAGCACTAAAGGTAGGGGTTTTAAAAATAGAAACTCACCTAAGAAGAATATAGTAAAAAAGAAAGATACATGTTGACTTCCTAGAATATTATAAGGTGATGGGGAAAGGGGAAGTGTTCAGAAGTAGCATCTAATGAAGAGGAAGAACTCCAAGGAAGGACAATGTTTCATAAGGAAAGGAAAGACAATTATTTAGGACTAAATTGTTAGCCATTCTTCTCCCTAGAATAGTAGGAATTTGCCAGGATGTGGGAGCATAGTCACTAAGAATGGGCTCAACACATTATTTTATGATGACTGTGATCCATAGAAAAGATAAATGAACCATATTATAGGGAGGCATACTACAGCCAAAGGCAGGTAGGCAGCAAATGTTGAACATCAATCCAGCCAGGACTCAAAGATAATAGGTAGGAAATCAAGGAGACACAGGGAGAAGGAATAACCATTGCAGGGTACCTGCATCAGAGTGGAAGAGTAGGGGAATATTATTTTAGCTGTTGAGTGAGGTCATGACCTCGACTACGTGAGAGAGTAGTGACTTTCATAAGGTAGGAAGAATTGTTGAAGGGTTTCCAGCTCAGGCTGAGGGTAGTAAACCTTTGAGGCTAATAGTAACTGCAAAAATATGTAATAGACTTCCAAGACTGATAATTGTTGTCAATCTAAATCCTGAATATTTTCAGTGTATGCTTTCATTAAGCTATATATTTTGTTATCATTTCCTATTTGCAGGTCTAATAAAATTAAAATTTTGCAATTAAAAATCAGTCCAAAGTGTAGAGTAACATTGTTGAAATTGAATCCAGTCTCAGTCCTTAATACTTTATGTAATCTGAAACAAATAATAAAAGTTTCAATCCTACATCATGTAGTATATTGTTAATATAAAAATGGCCATATGAATATAAAATTATGAAATCCCTGTAAGCTGAGTTCTTCCTGTACTTGTTACAGAAAAATAATATGAGATAAGGATGGAGAAACGCCCATTAGCTTTGACATTTTTGGTGACTGCAATGGAAGATGCTTCATTAGTGGTAGCAAGGAAAAAGGTGGATTGCAGAGGGTTGAAATTGGAAAGAGAGACTAGGCTGTAGGGAGGGTAAGTGAAGATAACTTGCTAGAAGCATGTCTCTGAAAGGGGAAGAGCAGAGAGTCAGAATACTTTAGGTTTTGTCTTAGGATGTGTCCTCTTTTACCTTCCCGCTCTCCTCCTTCTCTCTTAGAGGGAAGGACACAGAGTTAACCAGATTATTTTCTTCCTGGTAATGAATTTTGAAGACAAAGCTATCTTTTCTTTCCTTATTTTTTTTAATTTAAAAATACCTACTATAGTTTAACTCTGGGAACAGAAATGATAAGGTGGTTAGTTTAAATTCTCGACTTGCCCCAACGTAGACTCATCTGGAAAGAGAGTCACAATGAGGGCCTTGAGTTCTACACAGTAATAGAATATAACCTGAAATTGTGGGCAGTTGTTTGTCTCTGCTCTTAACTATGTGTATGATTAACACTGGGTTTCTGCCTTGAATTCCCCACAGCAATGAACTATAACCTGAAATTGTGAGCTAAAACACTTCTCCCCTGAGTTGCTTTCTGTTAGAATATTTTATCAAAAAAAAAAAAAAAACAGTAGTGATAGGACAGATGATAATCAACCACGACCAGTACAGTAAAACAGAGAAATTAAAGCTGTTAGACAGAGAGTGAAGTTGAAGTCTTCAGCCTTGTTAGAAATAAAGACAAGATCCTGTCTCGAAAATAAAAAAAAAAAAAAGAAAAAAAGCCGGGCGATGGTGGCACACGCCTTTAATCCCAGCACTCGGGAGGCAGAAGCAGGCGGATCTCTGTGAGTTCAAGGCCAGCCTGCTCTACAAAGCGAGTTCTAGGACAACCAGGGTTACACAGAGATCCCTGTCTTGAAAAAAAAAAAAAACAACCCAAAATCCAATACAAAAACAAAAAAGAGAAAAAAGTATAGTAATTGAATTAAGCTTATAGAATGCTTCCTTTCAGGT
>NC_022021.1:29729792-29803443 GCF_000317375.1 Microtus ochrogaster | reverse complement strand
AAGACAAGACAATGGCGGCCAGTCTGTAGGGCAAATGTAGGGATTTTTGGAACTGGTTGAAGAGCTCCATGTGCTATATAGGAGTCCTAGTAGGATAAAAGTTTGCACTGGGAATCTTAGTATTTAAGATCACAAAGATGGATCATCCAGGGCCACAAAAAATACTGGAGCAATGGTAGTGAGTGTTGAAAATAAAAGGAAAGAGGGACAATACCTGAATGTGAGACAGAGATAGGGGAGAGAGGAGGTAGGAAGAAGAAAGAGAGATCTAATTCATGTGCAGAAATTCTCAGCACATGTGAGGTATGGACCACAAGACAGTGACAATAGTATCTCTTCAGAAAGTGTTCACATTTTTCTTTCCGTCATCCATTCTGTAGATGGGAAACAGTTGATTGCTCTACACTGTGAGGGGCCTTGATTGCCTTGAATGTTGTTAATTTCCCCTTTTGTGTTCTTTTGCTCTGAGCAATTCTTATTCCTTTTAATCTAGTCCAAGGCATTCTTTCTTGGCTTTGGATATAGTAAGTTTTATAACAACAACAATGAAAATCAACCATGATTTTATATTTCAAATCCATTTCATCTTGTCATCTTGGTTTATCATTAATATAGATGGGAAGAAAAATATTACTTTATTTATGAGGTCTTTCATTTTCTAGAATGCTATTAAATCACATTCCAATGCTGCTTTGCTTTAAGTCTAATTTCTTTTAGTCTAGCTCAAGACTATCTTTCTTCTTTGCTATTTTTCTATTTATTCCCTGTTGATAAGTATATTGTGTTTTGAATGAAACTCAATGAGAGTTGCTGAAATTGTTTTACTTAAATTGTTTTGGTTTCATATGGTCAATTTCTTTATGCTTATTCTCAATTGACTTCATAATTCTGGAAAGAGGCATAGATATTTCACAGTTTTATAGTATGGTATCAGAAAATAGTTTTATGTATATGTCTCTTTATGGTCACCTTATTTTACTCCAAGTTTTACTTCCAAATTCTGATTTTCTTTCTCCAAGTTTGTTATCCATGACAATCCATCCTTTCTCATTCTTATCTTTTCATGTTGTTAAGTCGAACATTTTAGACAGGGGTTTTCTGAAATAAAGGGTTTGCTCTGCTCTTACATAGTCCATTCTAAAATAAAAACCTGGGCAATCCTGGAGTAAAATATATGAGCTATCGGGAGTGTGGTCTGATCAGGGCTGGAAAATGTTCCACTGCATCTAGGAGGCCGGAATATTTTATGATGAAATTCAGAGAGAAGAAATCATGAACCATTCACACTGAACCTCAGTAGTGTCGACTAAGACAGAGAAGACAGCGCAATACAGGCAGAGTCCTCAGAGAGGAGGGAATGTTCCTGAATCAGAATATAGTGACACCCTGGTGGTCAGACTTCAACTGAGAGGGAAGACGGCATGATATGTCATTTTTTTCTTTGTTAATTTTGCTTGTCTCTTTTATTCATTTATTAGTGTGTGTGTATGAGCACACATGCATGCACACACATTTTTGGGCATATATCTTTTGTTTTGTTTTGTCTTAGTATTATTTGTCTTATTGCAAATTTATTTTGGCCTTTATTTTTTATTTTAAAAAATAAATAGAAGTTGGGTAGGTAAAGTGATGAAGGAGAATATGTAATGAGTTGGGGAAGGGAAAGAATATAAATACAAATATATCCTATGTAAAAAAAAAATTAAAAGACACTAAAATAACATTAGACCAAAATACAGCTATATCTACTTGGAATCTTGCAAGTGTGTTTTGGTAATAAGTAGCATTTTAGTTTTGTTTTTTTTTTTTTGATTGTCTAATTATTTTTTGTACCATAGCCAAGGAACTCTCACATGAAATTTCTCATGAAAACATTGCTCAACAAGAAGTTTCTACATGCCAAGAAAGAGATGGAGACAATAACTTAAGAGACCAGATACACCATAGGTCAGTTTTAAGCTTTGTGTTCTTTCTATTCCTTTCCATTCAAAGACGCTAACAAATGGTGACTTTGGAATAATAAGATCTATGAAAAAGACATACTCCCTTACCATTGAGTCCTTTTTTTTTTTGTTTGCATTGAGTGAAATATTTATATTGATACAGGTTTTTGCATTGAGTGAAATATTTATATGGAAGCTTTTGTGGTGGAAACCACAGTTGCTATAGTCTGAGGAAGGAAACCGATCAGAAAATACTTACAAGTTAATTATATCAAATTCAGCAAACACTTAGAAAATACCAATGAAGATTATGGAATTTCAAAGTGCAGTGAGTCAGACTGGGAAAGTTTGTAGTAGCCCTTTCGTTATACTAAAATGAAGTTACATGGTGTTCTTTGAATTGTGTGTAATTTTCCTTTGGAAAAGAAAATGCAGGCAAAATTAGGCAATTTCATGAAAGCCTGAGAGATCTAAAAATAAGAAGTGAGACAGGATGTGTAATTTGAGCTACATGAAGCTGACTACGCCCTAGGAAGAAAAAAAAATGATTCAAGAAAAGTTTTTAGTAAATTAGTCTGTGCCATCTCTCTCTACAAAGAACTTTCACTTTGTGTGTCCAAGAAAAAACATTCTATGGCCTGATTGTGGGTGCTGTGGGACCATTAGAAGAGTCCTCAGACTCCTTCCACCGCTAGTGTACATGATACTGTCTGGTTTTTAAACAGAGATCTGTTCTTACATCAGATGCTTACTGAATGGGTACCATTTTCAAATCCTTCTCACTCCTACTTCTCAAATTATAAAAACTATCTCGTGATGCCATCAGACAAGATCTTTTACATTTAGTATTGCTCTATCATCTATAGATTTCATAAAGTTGCTTTTTTGAGTTGAATTTCTTTGTTAGTCTTCTTCTTCATCATGAATTGTCAAATAGATCACACTAAATGCCATGTTTAATGTTTCTTTATGCAGTCATTTAAATCAGTATCACATATTCATATAAGATCCTTATTTTGCAGAATTGTTGGCTTCTTGGACAACTGGCCATTGCTGGAAGAGTGGTTTACAGAGCCACAAAATATTTTGACAAAAATAAATGCTGAAATAGATGAAGGGGCTTTGTGTCAGAGAGTAAAAGAATTTTTTGCTAATGAAATAGCAAATAAAAAGCTAAAAGGTAATTATACGTGTATATGCATGCATACATTGAATAGTATACATTATGTCTTCATAATATTCAGCTCTTTCCCCATCTTCTCACAAATCCACCACCACTCAGATACCCCAAACAACTTTTTGTCATCATTTTTTTTTTTAACTCAGTGAATCCAGTTACCACTGTCTGTAGATTCTCAGATGTGTGATCATCCATTGACGTGAGGTAGACTTACCAGGGAATATCCCATTTACATCCAAACCCCTACATTTTAAATCCCATTGCTTTAACCTTTTGTTTGTTTTTCATTTATTGAGATCCAAAGATGATGTGGAACTCACTGTGTAAGCCAGGCTGGCTTCCAGCTTTAGGTGAGGCTCCTGACACCTGAGATGACAGGCATTGAGTGCCTCTCATGATTGTTCTCTTCCTATGCACTTCTTTGCTGTTCTAGATCATTTTAATTCATCTTTTATTTTTCCAGTTTTTACTTTGACATTTGACATCAGCTCCCTAACTTTCTAAACACACACACATACGCACACACACACACACACACACACACACTCAATCACACCCGTCCCGTCATCATTTGCATAGCCATAACTATAAGGCAAAAAAATAAAGAAGAGCCCAAAGAATGAATGTTCGGTACAGTAAGTATATTTGTTGCGATTTTAAAGCAAATGTAATATGCTGCAATAATTTTGCTAATTACAATTTTATAATAGTTTTTATATTTTTTTAGTTAATGAAATAGTAGGCACCTAGAACCCCTAATGCAGGTTCGTTTTTATCATTCTTCTGAAGTTGAAAAGATATTAGAAGAAAAGGAAGCCGAGAAGAAGGCAGCAGCTTCTGGAGCCGAGGCTCCTACCACCCGTCCTCCCCTTCCTTCTGAAGCAGAAAAAGACAAGGAGATGCATCTTCATCGTGAGACATCAAAACTTTCTCCTGGGAAAGGAAAGACACCCTCAGGTGACTGACAAACTGATGATAACCCTGTTTGTCAGTTTCTTATTTTCACAGAGAAAAGAATGATGAACTACAGCACCAGGCTACTTAGCTAGATTCCCACTTTGGTGACTTCAGTCATTTGAAACAAATACCTTTTGTAATCTTGATATCTGAGGTGTTAGGGACACTGCCAGGTCCCTGATAGGCAGAGTACATGCTCTACCACTGACTACATCCTCCTTCAAGGTAAAGCAAAAATGTTTGTTTAGAACAGCAAGTGTCTCACCTCTTTCTTCCACAGGGCACGTGGAGTCACCCCACTCATGCTAGCTACTGAGCGTAAGTGGGACAGGAAGAGGAAGGCTGTAGAGCAACAGGAAGGCTTTAGTGCAGCAGGAGGAATGAGCAGTCTGCTGAGTTACAGAACTGTATTCTTGTAAAAAGTGAGAACATTTGGGAAAAAAATGGGAATTAGTACAGTCAGGATATTCTTTTTTTTTTCTTTTTTCTTCTTTTGTTTGTTTGTTTGTTTTGAGGCAGGTTTTTTTGTGTATCTTTGGAGTTTGGCCTGGAACTCACTCTGTAGACCTGACTATCCTCTAACTCACAGAGATCTGCCTGTCTCTACCTCCCTAGTGCTGGAATTAAAGGTATACACCATCACATCCAGCCAGACAGGATATTCTCATATCCCTACAAACAATGTTAGACACTTGAATGTGTGTATAGCCAGAGATATTTGGTTAGGTGATTATACAAAGAATACTGGTAGTACTAATGAGATATCTCAGTGCGTAAGGTTACCTCAGTTGCATCCCCAAGATGCCTGTAGTGGAAATAAAGAACCAGGTCTCAGACGTTAATGTACACATGCTTACTGTGGTATACACACACACACACACACACACACACACACACACACACACACCCATTCTTACCTGACACCCACTAAGCTTAGATGTTCGTAGAAAAAGCCTTGTCGAAATACATTTTAGATTAAGTAGTTTGTTCTAGATTCTTAGCCACTAGGTCTGTAAATTTAACATCAAATGACAAAATGAGCAGGACAAAATCTGTGTGTTTAAAATTGTCCTAGTGATATATGTATGATACCAATATCAGTTTGTCATGTGATGTGGCTTCACAAGCGGTTAACTGTTCAGTTGTCTAGCTCAGTGCTTCTCCTTGGTGCGTCATAACTGTCTCTAATAACATTTTCACTGCATAGAGATTTGATAGATGTTGAATTAGGAGCGGCGGGGCTGCGTCCCCGGCACCCGGCCGCCCACATGGCTAGCTTAGCTTATGCCCCGAAATAATTAAACGGAAACTGTATTCTTTTAAACACCGCTTGGCCCATTACATCTAGCCTTTTCTCGGCTAACTCTCACACCTGGACTAGCCCATTTCTAATATCCATGTAGCTCACGAGCTGGCTTACCGTGAATGATCTTAACCTGTGTCTGCCTGGAGTGGGAGAACCATGGTGACTCACTGACTCAGCTTCTTTCTCCCAGCCTTCTCTTCTGTTTACTCCACCCACCTAAGGGTTGGCCTATCAAGGGGCCTAGGCAGTTTCTTTATTCCTTAACCAATGAAATCAACAGATTGATATATGACACTCCCACATCAGATAGAAATCTGTAATTCTTTACAAAATTAAATTTAATCATAGTAAACAAAATTTTGAGACAAAGGTACAAATTTTGTTTCAAATGATTGAAGTTATTTTAAGTGACACAGATAATGATATTTTAAAGAACATTTTGCCTAAACATATCTGGGTTTAACTAAATGCAAGATATGTGAATATTGAAAATGCTTTTAGCATAAGACAGTGAAATGTAAGGACACACACACATATAATTAAAATTAGAAACTTTAACTTAAACGTCTAGAAGAAAACTTCCACCCTTTACAATGTGATTTACTGAGAAGGTCTCTTCTCAAGTGCTGGAGAACTCTCCACCATGGTTTTTTGAGCTTTCTTATTATCAGAACATTGGTGTAAAACTCTGCCTTCCCTGGTACCAATCTCTGACCTTTCTGATTCTGACACAGTCCAGTAGTTAACTTTAATATTAAGTTTCTGGAAGATTTATTTTCTATTTTAAAGTTGTAACCTTGACTAGTGTACACTGGAGGAATAATAAATATGTTTTGGTTTCACTGAGTAATTGTACCTGTCTTTTTTTCCATCAAGGGCAGGACTAGTTCCTTATCTTATAAAAATATATAAAATGGCTCATTTCCACCTGCCTTACTCCATTCACACACAAAGCATTTTTTTTTGTTTTTTTTAAGGAAAAAGTTACCGTGAAAAAAAAATAATTATTTTTTTTTAAGCAACACCCAGAACACCAGCATCAAAATTGGGTAGAGGAGGCACAGTCCACTTAATCCTATCAGATTTGGTTCAAATACAATTCTAGAACACAGATAGCCATTTCATATTTGCTACAACTTTCCTTAGGATTCAACTAAAAAACTTCCACATTTGCTCCCCCGTTAAAGGTCTGTGCTGAAATCTATCATCAAATGTTGGCATTTAGCTTAGAATTAAATTTCTCAATATAAAATAATAATATCCATGCTGCTATCTAACAGTAGTATTTAGGATGAGCATGGTAATGCAAACCTATAACCCCAGGATTTGCTAAGATACAAGGAAAATGAGGTGTTTGCGGCTAGTTTGGGGTATACAGTGAGCCTAAGGGCAGCCTGAGTTACATCACACACACACACACACACACACACACACATTCATACACACTGAGATGTCAGAACATATTTTAGATAACCTTTAAAATGGAAAAGAGTACATTACTTCTAACAGAAAATGTTTTCAATAAAACTTTATAAAGCCAGTGTCTTATTTGGTTTGTCTCTGTCACCTGTACTAACAGACAGAATTAATTATGTATTTGGATACCTAGAATATTTTTATAATAAATTTTTCTAATTACTAATCTTATTTCTTTAAAACAATTAGTTGATCCAAACATGTACACTCTATGAGATGCATTGTCAGGTATCTGTATGTTTACAAAAGTTCTTTTAGGTAAACATGTTTCTAGAGTAATCCTCTATGTCATTTACTTGTTTATTTCTATGGTATTTTGGCTGTCGGAGAGGAAATATTCAAATGAAAGTAACATGCATTTACAAAAATTTTAGCTATCACTCTAAACATGCACAAAATGAATAATATGAGCTCTCTACATCATAACAATTTAAACTGTCATTTTACTCACTGAAGAAAGTACATATTCGAAAATTGAGAGACAGGAATTAGCATTTTGGTAACTAATGCAGCATAGAGTCGTGAGTTTGTTTTTTTTAAGGACTAAATCATCATCTACCATTTGAGAGACGTAGTACTGACCTCCATATTGTCCATTTCCCAGTTTCCCAATAAACTTTTAAGTAGGTTCTAAGGAATGTAAGATAAATATGCCCAAGTTATTCTTTGCGGTATAAATTAGAGTCAGTAATATTGGAAATACATAAGTCACTAGGTAATAGATTACATGTCCAACAGGAGATTAAAGATATGTCATATCAAAATAATGTAGTTATTGAAATCTTCCTCAAAGTGTTTCATTTTTATTAATAAACTGGTTTTCATATTTTTTACATTTTATTATTATTTATTACTGTATTATGTTGCATGCGTATGCATGGTATACAAGATGTGGACCCTGGAGTCAGTTCTTTCTCTCTATCTCTGCCCTTCTGGGGATTCTGTGTTGAGCTCAGATTATCAAGCTTGCATTATCAGGGGGCAACACCTTTACTTGCTGAGTCATCTTGCATTGTGGGAACTTATTGAATGTGGGTCATTTTGTGTCATTAAATTTAAATAAATTTGTGCTTCAAATGGGCTTGCAATTTACCTTACCCCCTCCACAATCCCATTATAGATTATGAGCAAGCCCATCACTAAATATCAATATTAAAGCTAAGATTAAACCTGTTCGCATGACAACATAGAATATAATTGGCATTTTCGCTCAATGAGAGAAAATGTAGAGTCTGTCTTCAGATTGATTTCAAATCACAGGAAAAAAAAATGATTCATTTGGGGCAGTTCACAAATAGAGTTAATTACTTAGAGATTGAGGAGCCTGGGCTTTTTAGTAAGTCACCAATGGTATTTTTGTGTTGAATTTTGTTTAGAACTCCAGCATGGTAAGCAAGACTCTCAACATGAAGTAAAAGGAAAGAGAGGTGAGACTGCATTCAAAGGAAAAGTAGCGCCAATAAAGTTAGGTGTTGTTCCGGGTGCTCCTCACTTTTCAGGTATCTCAGTGAAAACAGCCACAAGGAACAGCAGTGCATCCTGAGACTACTTCCTTGGGGCATTCCGAAATCATTTGGGGCATTCCAAAGAAATCAGCCTCAGCCTATGTGCAGCCTAGTGCTCACCCAAGGCTATGCTGAGAAAAGTGGTACTTTCAAGAGATACTGAGGTGATTGCCTATAGGTGGAGTATCTGTTCATCGTAGATATTACAGGTGTTGTCTAGGCGCTAAGCTTTGCTCCCAGAAAGGTCCTGCTGTACCTTCTGTGGCCTCCCAGTAAATTGTATTCACTAACAAGCACTTTGGTACAAAGTCAACATCTTTCTTTCGAACACAACAGAATAGGAGTGGAGCTAAAACTTTATATTGTACCAATAATGACTAGCTATTACATTTTCTGCAATGTAAGTATGACATATTCTCACCAAATAGCTCCTATATGAGATTCTAAGCAAAAAAAAAAAATCATTTGAATCAAGGAGCATGAAAAGTTGCCTTCTATTGAGTGAGTAGTTATAAAATGAGTTGTAGTCGGAGACTGCTCATTCATTTCCTGGCCACCCAGTCCCAATAATCACACAAAAACTATATTAATTACAAAGCTGCTTGGCCAATAGGTTAGGCATATTCTTGGCTAACTCTTATACCTTAAATTAACACATTTCTATTAATCTGTGTATTAACACAAGGCTGTGGCCTACCACTAAGTTTCCAGTGTTCTGGCATCTTTCTCCTTCAGCAGCTACATTGCATCTCTCTGACTCTGCCTACTCTCTCTCTATATCTCTGTTCGGATTTCATGCCTGGCTTTATTCTGCCCTGTCATAGACTGAAGCAGATTCTTTTTTAACCAATGGTAATAAAACATATTCACAGCAAACAGAGGATAATCCCACATCAATGAATTTGGGGTTTTGTTTGTTTGTTTGTTTCCTGTTATCTTATCTTGAGCCACAGTAGTACCTGAATCTCAAAACTTGCACAAGGTCTGGGACTGCAATGGCTGCCGTCGTATTCTTCTGGTTTTGATCTTATGTTTTAAGTTGCATTATTTTGTTTTCTTTTATCTATTTGTTATAAATAAACTGAATATTATTTTTTTAAAGTACATAATAAATAGTTAATAGGAAACATACAGGCTCTAAAGCATGTTAGTTAGATTTCTGTTGTTGCTACAGCAAACAATTAATTAAAGATCGAGATGCAATGAATATGTACTCTTGACGTCTTTCAGAGTACATTCCCAATATTATTGTCTTGATATGTGTGCTTTTACTATCCATCATAAATTGCCAATGTATCTTTAGTCACAAAGTGGCTAATAATCACAAAATGTTCTAAATATTATGCTCATCTGAATAAATATCTCAGTACTACATATGTAGATACAGTCTTTTTAAAAAATATTTAATTTATTTATTATGTATATAATATTCTGTCTGTGTGTATGCCTGCAGGCCAGAAGAGGGCACTAGACCTCATTACAGATGGTTGAGAGCCACCATGTGGTTGCTAGGAATTGAACTCAGGACCTTTGGAAGAGCAGGCAATGCTCTTAACCTCTGAGCCATCTCTCTAGCCCGCAGATACAGTCTTTAACAGTCCTGATTTTATATACATATGTGTGTATGTGTGTGTATGTAGTTCTTAATAATGTAAATCAATACCATTGATACTGAGACTATTTTGTCTCACAGACCATTGTATCACAATTATATTTAAATAATCTCTTAATTGTGATGCATGGACACACATATTAGTTATATGTGTGGATATTTATGCTGACATGAACATTTTTTATAACATAACAGTCAAAGAAAATCTCATCATGATTATGTCATACTGTAGCCTTATGTAACAACAGGTAGTTAATAAATCGACACTGAGATACATCTTTAATTGAAATTCTAACTCTAATCTATATTTAACTCTTCATTGTTTACCAACAAAGCAATTTCCCATTTTGTATTACTTATCTCTTGTTTTTTAACTGTTATAAAACTAAACTCAAATGAAGTATTATTATATGCCCATCAGAAAAAGATATTAAGTTCACATAGACATATTTCACTCCAAATCACAAGTTAGATATAATTGTATATAAACTCTAAGAGTGCCCTTAATTGGAAACATAGACACCAAACAAGCCATAAGCAACCTTGCAAGTTCAACAGGAAAATATATGCATCCCCCAGCTCAGTTTAATTAAAGCATTTCAGATTTGGTTTTTTGCTTTTGGTTTTCTAGTTTGTGAGGTTAAATGGTATCTTAAAAGGTGAATTTTAGGGCTTAGTGAGATTGTTCCTCTCACAGAGGACCCAGCTTCTGTTCCCAGCATCCTCATAAAGGGTCACAATCATCTGTAACTCTAGGTTCCGGGGCTCTGATGTCCTTTTCTGACCTCCACAAAAATGTGCTGCACTCACATACATGCAGACTAAATACTCAAACGTTAAACAAATGGAATAATTTTAAAGGTAAACTTTAAATCAGATTTAGAAGTCCTCATATAACGATGTATAAAAGTTATCATTTTGGTGTTTTCAGCAATGTTTACTTCACAGGACAGAGGTGTTACACAGAAAAACCCTATCTTGAAAAAAAAACAGCAAACAAAACAATATTTATTTCATATAGGAAGTTATACTATTTTACTTCTTAATATTTGAAATTAATAGCATTGACACTGGACACAAATTTTTACTCTTACAGGCCATTGCATCACAATTACATGTAATGCCTCTCTCACAAGCCATGACAGCATTTCTTTTCTTCTTTCTTCAAACTCATTATTTCCTCCTGGTAACATCATTGCCTTATTCTTATTCTCAGAGTATCGGATCACTCTTTACCATTTTCCTCTTGAACTCTTAAATGTTCAAATCTTATGACGATCTTAAAATATTTATTTTTAAACATTTTATATATTTTCTGAAACTTTCATACATGGACATAACATTCTTTTTTTTTTTTATTTTTCGAGACAGGGTTTCTTGTAGCTTTTTGGTTCCTGTCCTGGAACTAGCTCTTGTAGACCAGGCTGGCTTCGAACTCCCAGAGATCTGCCTGCCTCTGCCTCCCGAGTGCTGGGATTAAAGGCGTGCACCACCACTGCCCGGCCATAACATTCTTATAATATGTGTTATGTGCTGGGATTTTGGTGTAGATGTACAGGGGTTTGATCACTTACCAGGTTCTAAGCACAATTATACTAGAGGTGGGTTTCATAAATTATTCCAAACGATCAGGTTTTTTTTTTTTTTTGCTTTATAGTTATATTTATCTAACTGCCTGATGAGGAACAATACAAACCCTAGTAATCTGAGCAGAGATCAAATTCCTGCACGACTTGGCTGGAGTTCCTTCTCAGTATAGTGCTGGTGGGTGCTAAGTCTCTCTCAGTCTTCACCTACGACTGGCAACCTCATTCTGGCTGTGTCGCTTCAGTCTGCTCCATCACTCCACTAAAACGCTCATCTCATTTGAGCAGACTGGCCTCTCAACTTTGGCAGCTGTGCTGAGCAGCCCAGGCAGCCATAAATACTATGTATCTGTTAGCCAAACATGGTTAAACTTAAGGAATATGAAAATAATCACTGTTAACCACTTCTTTGGTTTCAACTTGTAAAGATACTAATTAAGCCAGGTTGCCATGGGAACATTTTAGGATTGAAAAGTAACAAATGATGATGATGATGATGATGATGATGATAACATCTTGATTCAAAATATATAAATTAGACTTTCTATATTTATCTCCTCCCAACAAATGCCCCCTGCCAATTCTCTCCTCCCCCTGAGAAATAATTTAATTAGAAGATGTTTAGATCTTTTTAATGTTCTCTTCTCATCCATCAAAGCAGTTTATTGATATCCTACAATTACTGCTTTTCACTCTTGTTTTAAAGGTTGCTTTAAACTTCTGACTTTTAATTGTTTAGCTCTTTCCTAACTCACCGCTATTTGTACTTTTATTACTCTGTCATTTCATCTTTGCCAAAGCGTTTACTTTTCACCCTGCCTGAATATTGAAATTTTCTCTGTGATTGTTTTTATTTATAATCATCTTGGCTTAATGGATATCTGCCTGGCCCTATCAAGTTATCATTATTAAACAAACTTTCCTAAAATTGATGTGTATGGTGTACTAAACAGGAGTTTTTCCCCCAAACCGTTTACACATGAGGAATGGCCATAGCAAAGACTTGATGTCACTGTGGAACCTAAAGACACCAAATGGTGTTCCTCGTTAGATTTAACTTTTCGCTCATTGAGGTGTAGACACACTTATTTCCCATTCTCTTCTCAGCATTTTTATTGATAAATATTAGATCTATTTAATATGGTCTCAAAGCATATTATCCAAAAAAATAATTCTGTCTCTCCTAATTTTCACTAAATGGTCAAAATATTTTTTAAAATAAGGGGTAAAAGCATTTTCTAGTCCTCAATTTATAATTACACAGCTTTCCTTTTGGAATAGGTTAAAAAAGATAGAACTCTATCACAGCTCGGAATGAATGGTTAAGAATCATACAAAAATACATCAAATTATTATGAATATTTTTAGCTAGTCTGTAGGTTTATGAATGACTAAAGGATATTGGTTTAATTATATAGGAGGGAAAAATCACCTGAACTACCCAAAACTCATAATTGATAATACTTCTCTACTTATAAACTATGGCTTTTAGTTAGCATAAAATTAAAATAATCTAAAGAACATCACCAAATTATACTAATTAGAATAATATATTTGGAAGAAAGTGCTCCCCATTTATATTCAACATCATATTCAACTACATGCACAATTTTCAACAGTTGATCTGAAGACAGGAGGCATTTAGCCAGAGTGATCTCCTAAAGAAAACAAATATAGATCCTTTCGCTGTGTGCCTGGGCTCATAACACAGGGTTACCATGTAACTCGCCTGCACTGCCCTCTGCATTTGGGAAAGAGAAGTATATTTCCTGTTCAGACCCTAAATTAGAACACTGACTACTTCCTCCCCCTTCTCCTCCTCCATTCCCTTACTCTCATATTTTGCTTCCATATCTCCTCCCTCAGTTCCTCGTTTCCTTTCTTCTTGATTTTCGAGGCTTAAATTTAAAGCCTGGTTGTAGCAAGAAATACCTGTTTTCCCCCCAGAAATCCTTTCAACCTACAGGAATATGAAAGGTTTGGGGGCATCGGTGGCCTCTTCCTTCATCTGTCTTATCTGTGGCCTTAACTTCTCAGGATAACCCTTACATATGATCCTTCTCTAACTTCTGCTCTGGGTCCCAAGGGACACACACACACACACACACACACACACACACCATTTATTTTCTAGGCACTCTTTCTTTCATTTGGTATGAAGAACTCAGTTGCCAGTTATTACAACAGGAAATTAAACACACTTTGTGGTAAAGTCTAAATTTTACAAAAGCTACACATGAATTAGAGAAGCAAGACATGACTGAAATTAAAATACTGACAGTTACAATAGCCAGACAGATTCCAGATGTTGGATTCCTTTAACTAGGAAAGCAAATCATGAGAAGTAGTAGATACATTAATGCAGGGACCATGGCCAATGAGGCATTTGTTCTATGTCTTTGAGCTGGAAAAACTGCCTAAAGAAGCTAAAAGAGTAGTCAGTGAGTGGCCTGAATCTCATAACAATCATATACTTTGTCATCCTCAGAAAGCTATCCCATTCACCTACATGTACTGGAATGATTTAATATGCATGTCTAAGTTTCTCCTAAAGGGAAAACACCAGGAGGCAAAATACCAGTAAAGAAGTCACCTGCTGGCTCTGTAGAAACATCGCCCACACCAACAGCCCCACCACCACCTAAGCCGGGATCGGAAGAATGGGTCTATGTGACAGAACCTATACCTGAGGTATGGCACCTTCTCATCAAAATGATAGGATAATTTATCCTATGTATATCAAATTTGCCATATTTACAACATCTATCAATCCTTCTGGAGTCAGGGTTGTGTATAAATTTATCAAAACACTGAGAGGAGCCTGGAGTTGTAGCTCATTGATGAGTGCAGAAAACCCTAGATTCCAGCTCCAGTACCAAAGTGGGGGATAGGTTTCTAAAGAAATGATTAAATAGTATTATAGTAAATTTGGAAATATTTAAAGATGAAACATTTAAATGGCACAATAATATATGCATGCATGTATGTTTGTTTGTTTGTGTATATGTATGTATGCATACTCATATGCAATGGGTATCACTCATTCCAGAAGAAGCTACTTTAAATACACACAGAGAAACAGGGAGAGAGACCCCACATCCATTATCAAAATGTTCTGAGTTTGTGATAGAAACAGAACAGCTGTTTGGGGGAACAAAATATAGTCATTATTGGGTATTGGGTGGGGAGTGATGAAGAAAAATAGCCAAATCTTATACCTTGGGATCACTCAAGAGAAATAACACTGTACAGGACAAAAACTAAAATAAAAGTCATTAATACTGAGACAGATACAAGCTCACATACATAAACCTTGGGATGAACTCTTGTGGGAAGCAGATGAATCTCAATGAAAGAAACTGGAACCTTGTTCACAAGTCTATCATTAATACATCACACAAAGATGAGACAGAATGTAATAAATCAATACTTTCATTCATTCAATAATCTTTGAGGACTTTACAGATACAGTATACCATGTGATATACAGAGAAAGACAGTAGAGTGCTGATCAAGAAAATTCCTGCCTCAGTGGGGCAGGTATTCTAGAATAAAGCACAGACAACGTAATTTATGTTGCCAGTATTACAACACCTGAGTTCAGGATGCTAAGGCAGAGCCTCAGAAGATCTGAGGGTAACTTAGCAAAGTGCTTGGGTCAAAGGAGGATTTCTGGAAGAAATGATGTCTGTGCTGAGAAAAGCAGGAATTATCTTCTGGAGACAGAAAAGTACTAAGACACTTTAGAAGGTGTGCTCCGGGTATTTGCGATTGGTACTTGATCTTGATGGTTAGTGTTCTTTTGACTCAGCTAGACACAGGATTTTTCATTTTTAAGCACTGATTTCCATGCTTTACTGTTGAACAGGAACTACCTTCATTTTTACTACCTTACTGGGAACTAATAGAGAAGTCCTACATAAACCACATCAAAACAGTACTTCGATATCTTAGAGACAACCAACACACTATCCTTTCTTATTTGTATGATACTAGGTGAGTAAAGTCCTCAAGGTCAGAATTTTGTCATGACTAGGTAGTACAAAGATAAATCTCATTCTCTTCCTTACTTACAGAACCAATTTCCAGGAATTTCTCAGGCGTCCAGATCACAAGCAAGATTTTGTAGCTCAGTGGCAGGCTGATTTCAACTCTGTTCCCGAAGACCTGTGGGAGGATGAGGAGACCAAAGCTGAACTACACCAACGAGTGAACGTAAGGACTGCTGTGACCTTCTGTGTGACCTTCTGTGCCAGGGTCAACTCATTCTCACTTCCCCATCTGTACACCCCCACTCCATCCCATTCCTGTCTTCAGGGATGGAAGCCTCAGAAATAGAACGATTTGAGCTCTGATCCAGTCATTAGTAACTTCACAAAGGACTGGCTGTTCTTCCTTTGGGGTTCAGGATACACGCATGGCGCCCTTCTTAGAAGAGGAGCTGACATCAGCAGTGCAGGAGTGTTCCTGGCACCTGCTTTGTAGACGCTCTTTATTTCTGTTGGTCCACCTACCTGTGGTCACACCTCATGGGATTACATGCCCATCCTGAATTCAGTTACATAGCCTAATACCAAGAAAGAGAACTAGGGCCACCATACTTGCCTTTTTGACTAGATATTTTGAGATCTGGTGACATAGTGTACAAATATTTATATCTCCATCAAGTGCTGTACTTAAAAGTTGGAAGGCAGGTGGAATTTTGTGTATGCGAGAGAGAGTTCCTGAGTTTAGTTTATTACCTTGATGTTTTAGGGAATGGCTTCTGGTACACAAGAAGCCCCATCATTTTCATAACCTTCATCTTCCATGTGTAAATTGACACCTTTCCCTTATATCATCAGAAGGATACTTTGAAACTCTCTTATGTGTTTTTTACTAAGAGTCAAATATTATTATGATCTTGTTGTGTGACACTATTCCTCAGGAAATATATCTAGATAGGGAATCCACAACAGAAGTAAAGATACCACCATAATACAGCTTGATAAACTAATGAGTTTACTGTGGTAAGGGGTATTGGTAAGGGGTTACTTACAGGAGGATAAATGACCCAAAGGTTGTTGGATTGAAACCTTACATAGCATAGGTGATGGTTTACAAAACCTGGGAACCTGGAGCTCACTGCATAATTTTGCAAGTAGCTTGATAGGTTGGAGAGTTCTCTTGCAGGTGGCTCAACCACTCTCTGCCTCTTCTAGGCAGTTTGACTTGTCTGAGCCTCCTTTAGGCAGCCTGGCTAATCTGCCTGTTCCAAGTTGGGAGTGGCTTTCAATAGTCCTTAGTGTTTATAGAAGCTTGAGGATAAAGTAGTCCAATATATCTGGACAGTTTCAAGGACTTCTCTTAAAAATGTGTATTATTCATTGAGAATTTCATACAATATATTTTGACCATATTTGCCTCAACTCCTCTCATTAGCTGCATCAAGATCCAGCCCTTCTTCCCTAACTTTCCTAACTTATCTGCTTTTATTAAGTTCAATTTGTACTGTCTGTATGCTTCAGGGTATGGGCCATCATAGGAGCATGAGCAAACTATCAGAAGCCACACCCCTAAAGAAAACAGACTCTCCTTCTTCCAGAAGCCATCAACTGTCCATAGACACTCAGGTTGGGGTAGAAGCTCACGAACCCCCACTATATTTTGATTGGCTTGGTTTTGTGCAGGGATTGCATAGCCAACTACAACTGCTGTGAGTTTTTGAGTACAGAAGTTCTGTCATGTCCAGACATGACCTCTGCCTCTTAGAGTTTTCTCCACAACCTCTACTGCAATAGTCCCTAAGCTATTGGATGGGGCTGTGATATAGATGGTACATTTGTGGTGGAGTACCCCCAAAGTCACTCATTCTCTGTACCTTGTCTATTTTTAAGTTTCTATGCTAGCCACTAGCAACTGCACAAGAGATTTTTTTAAATGAGACCTGAGAACTGCACAAATCTATGGGTAGAAAGACATGACTTTAGTTGTTTGGTACTATGTCCATTAATAAAATGATAGTAGTAAGTTCACCCCTGTGACCTCGGACTCCCTAACTGTGGTATTCTTGGCCAGACTTACAGTACCAGGCGTGTGTTTCTCCTGTAGTATGGGCTTTAATTCCAATCAAAAAGCAGTTGGTCACCTCATAATATTTGTTACACTATTATATCATATGCATTTCTTTCCACACCAAGTGTTAATGTCGCTCATGGAGTCCACGGCTGGATAAAGTTATTGATGGCATCTTTTTCCTCCAACCATCTGCATAGCATATTTTAGCACTACAAGAGCTAGCTTGAAAGAAGAACTCTTCCTGGTCAATAAGAACTTAATCTCTCTAGGTCCCACGACTTACAAAGGTGGTGTCTTCAGCAGTAGTGTTCTACTGTTCCATGATAGGCATCTAACAGCGGAGCAAGTAGCCTGTATTGTTACAGGGGGAGCTCTGGGACACCTTAGTGTGAGGGACTTCCTGAAGCTTCTGGCTGGTTTACTTTCAGAATCTTAATAAGCCTTCTTTTAGAATTTCCTGACTCTGTTTTTGTTTTTTTTTTTTTTGTTTTGTTTTTTTTGTTTGTTTGTTTGTTTTTGGCTTCCTTTTTTATTGCCTTGTTCCTTCTCAATCTCACGTTCTTCTACAGAATCTTTCAGACTGCAGAGGAGTCACAGGAAGGTTTCATTCCACTTCTCAAGTGAATGAGCCGGCTAGCCTCAAGTTCAAATCTGCCTTCCTCTCCCTCCCGAGGTGTGCGCCACCACACACAGCTTCACATCCATTTTTGGAAAGTGCTATAGTTAACGTTGGTTGAAAAACGAGCTCTATCCTTCCATATTTGGTATTTCATACATAGATGATCTTGAAAAACATGAAACTTTAAAACTGCTCTAAGATGTTTCTGTCCCCCTTCCTTGCATCAGGTTTTGACACACTGATTGTATAATGCAGAGAGAGTCATTTCTAAGTACTGAGCGAGCAACTAGTTGTTGTCATTCACCCATTGATGATTCTAAGTACTCAGCAGTAGCTATCACTTGTTATCAGTGAAAAATACAGCAAAGAGATTAGCATTTAGGTGGCAGCAGTGATGTATATGTCCAAGCATCCAAACTCCCTATTAAAATGTTTCTCCAGAGAAGTACTAATGGACATATGAAGACAGAATGATAAGGTGTATCTGCCTAGAAATGATATAACAAACACTACAGCCTCTAAAGCACTTCCTATCTTGAATTCTTCTTTTACATAGTGTCAATTCTGATGCATAACATAGTGGTGCACATTACTAGAGCCCACAGATTCACATCCTAGCTTCACTGTTAACTCACCCAAGGAAAATGCTTTCCCTATTCCCAGTGTCCGCTCACAAAAAAAAAGGTAATAAGCTACCTAATGTTCCCAGGCATTAAAAGGTAATGCAAATATGTCAACAACATGTTTAAGAAGAACACAAAACCAATATAATTTTAACATCATAATTTTTGTATACATAGATATAAATTATAAAACAAATGAAATATCATTGAATGCCTATACTATAGGCCAATTACCATGTATAAATAGCATGTTATATACTGTTCTACTCACATGCTTTTTTATTGTCCTTGGTCTGATATGCTGTTGAATTGTTGAGTGTCCCATTAAACACAAACATTTTTTCTGGTAAATAATCCCCTATCTCTGATAGTTAGCAAACTAATGGCCTTGGTTCAAATGTAACCATGCATTTTTTTTTTCTATCAACAATACACAGGTTTTTAAAACTCACATGAAGTGGTTTTCAATCATACAAGTTTATTAACAAAAAGCTAATACACAAATAGTTACCCATGATGTTAATGTGATAGGAATGGATATATGAATAACTGTGGGCATATGATCCAAGATAAAAAGAGATGTGAATGCCATCTGAATAAGTGAATGTAACACAGGAACATGTTAGACATGACTCCTTTAGGTACGTCTCTGGAAACAAAGATCTCAGATGCAGGGCACTGAAGCTGCACGAGATACGACTTTCAAGCACACTCATGCTGTTTCTCTTTCCACTCAGGATCTACGAGACCGCCTGTGGGACATCTGCGATGCCAGGAAGGAGGAGGCAGAGCAGGAGAGGGTTGATATCATTAACGAGAGCTGGCTCCAGGACTCTGTCGGAATAATAATGAATCACTTCTTTTCCCTGATGCAGGTAGGAGCAGCCAGACTCAGTGACACAGACTCCCTCTGCAGCCGTATTCCTCGTGGAACAACTCCTTCGGAAATGGCAATGTTGCTTCTAACACCCTGTGCTGTATGATTGTAATGCATTCTGGCTCACCAAGAATATTAGCTAACAACATTGTTTTTTTCCCAGCCAACCAACCACACAGACAGTGCATCGCTAGCAGCTACTCGCCATTTCTGCTTCCCTATGCATGTTCGGCGAGATTGCAGGGACTCTGTCTGCAACTGGGATGTTTAGTTTATCAGACTCCCACTTAAGAGTGGCCCAAGAAAGTTGCCCTGTCATAATTTCAGGGATATGTTGCAACCATGGGAACCACTGCTGTGACTATGAGAAAAAGTGCACACCAGCCTTTAGGTGACAAATTCCTCAAAACAAAGTGCCTATAGATGGGTTTTGAGGGATCAAGGATAGAGGCAGGATGATGGGTGAGATCAGCTGTCTTTGTTTTTACAATGTCTAACTTTAAATTATATGTATGTCTGTGAGGGTGGCTTTGGACACCACCACATTACCTGTGTAGACAAGAAGAAATCTTTGGATCCCACAGAGTGAGGGTTTGGGTAATTGTGAGCCACCTGATATAAATGCTGGGAACGATTGCCCTCTGAAAGAGTGGTACACTCTCCTAATCCTGAGCCACATCTCCAGCCCCTTTTGTGTTTGTTAACTGAACTTCCTCCTATATTCGTTATAGAAGATACATTTACAACTGAAGACATCCACAGAAGTTACTTTCCTTCTCTCATATAGGAGCCTTGAAATGCTGTCTTCCTTGAGAAAGAACTGTATTTCAGGCACAGTTTTCAGATCTTGAGGGAAGGCATTCCTAGGGTACAAAACTGTTTTTTTTTTTTTTTTTTTAAAAAAAAGGCCTGTCTTCAAATGTATATTTCAAAAACACAGAGAAAGAGGTTTACAATGGACTAATTTCCTATAGTACTGATGGAAGCCAGGGGCTGAGAATGTGGGAGAAGCCTGTCTAAAATTATTCCTGCTTGGGGGACTATCAAGTCTATCTTGGTCAAGCTAAGCTTAATTTTTGTTGACAGAAGGAGAGTTAAGAGGGAGAATGAACGGGGACTTCTCATCTATAACTGGTTAACTTAGAAGGTACTTCCGGAGATGATAAAATATCTCCACTCATATCTACAACCTCGATAAAGTAGGAGTTCAGCAAATCTTTTTCCAACAATGACCCATCCACTCTGGTAGTTCCAGTACTCAAAGGGACAATCCCTGCTCCAAAGGCATGTCTGAAAAGTCAACAGAAACCTGACTAACAGGAAGCCTCAGGAATTATAGCAGCCCCACCTCGCTATTTCCCTTTCTGTGGTTTCAGTTACATTTACTTGACCACAGGTGGCGGGGGCGGGGGGAATGTTGTTTTGCTTTTCTGTTAAAATACAACTCACCTACTGATGTTCTCATCAGTTTGATTGATGAATTGATTTTTAACTGTCTTAGATCTTCTGAAACTTCCTCCACACTGAAACATGGTTTATAGCAACTTAAATCCATGGTGTACCCTCACTATCCACTCTCACCTGGCTAAGAATAAACTGTCTCTCATATTCTGTAGCTCAAAACGGTGCTTTGTGTCAGCCATGATGAGGTAAATCTTTTGATGTTCGATTTTGTACCAATTTATCCTTTTTCATCTGACTTGGAATGAAAAAATTCCCTTTTTAATTGCATCAACACTGTATCTTCTCTGTCTTTATTATTTGCTATCCAGGTTATCAGTTCTTCTACTATGTCTTCAAAAGTTTTTTGCTCAAGCAGCTCTTATATTGGAGTCTAATGCTGACACGATGCCAAAAGATTCACTTCATATTTGTTTGTGTGACATGGTCACTGTAGTCATCTTATATTGATACCAAAAACATAAAATATAGCACAACAGATTCTTTAAGAGAATCTATGTTCATATCACTTTTATTATAGTAGTTGTTATCATATTCTATTATTAATCCCCAATGTATTTGACTCCGACTTTCTCAAATAGATATGAATCCATAGAAACAAAGGCATTAGTCAGGTATTAAATAAAGGATTTGAAGTGTATCCCCTATGAATGAAGAACTAATATCTCTAAGTGGGAGGTTTAAAGAAATCAGGATATCAGAACAAGGAGAACTATGAAGGCCTATTATAAAGCTGGATTATGAAGATAAGATCGATTTAAAAGAGTTGCCACCAGAGGACAATGCTGAGACATTGTTAAGCATATTATTAAGTGTATTAAGGAGTACACTTAGCTCCCTCATGCATAGTTCACATAAAGGATTAAGTAAAGTACCCAACTAGCCTAAACTCATCTGAGCAGAAACTTGGGGAATCAGTCTGAACAAGTAAAGAGACAATATTATAAACAGGCTTTACCAAACACTTCTGGAAAAAGTAACTATGATCCAAAAGTGAAGGCACAGCAGACTCTCATGAGTCACTCTCATGAGTCGGAGCCATAAATGACTCCTGTGGAATAGGTAAGACTCTAACAGTTCATTAATCTATAGATCTGAGGTTCTTATCCTGAGACATTGAGCCATTGCCCACATCAGACAAAATAAAACAGAACAACAGAATACAGGCTGGGCACAACTGCCAGAAATTTCCAGCAGAACTCTAGCGAACGATCACAGCAGCATGGTGCTGGAGGTTCTGCAGTCATCCTCAGTCCGTAGATAAGGAAACTGAAGCAAGCTGGCGGGGAGCTGTTGCCCACTTGTTGCATCCAGTAAGTGAAAGAAGGAGCAGCAATTGTGACTGACCATGGCTGCAGAGTCAGCACTCCTTCTGGAACACTGCTATGTCAACAACATTGTCAAGTTGTTTGGCTTCACAGGTAGAGCACTGCTTTTACACCCTGTAAAACCCAAAGGGGGACATGCTCAAAAGTAGCTTTCATCTCAGCACACGGAGAAAGACATGATGATGGGACTACCCATCAAATACTAGACAGTTGAGGCAGCTCGTATATTGTCCAAGACACTCAAAATCAGGAGCCTTAATGTTTGTCAAGCACTAAAAGTAACAAGTCTGGAGAAAACCTTCAGTTGCATCTTCTGGTTCACCACAAACAGCTAGATAATTGCTTCCCAAAATGGGTTCCTTGGAAAATTGCCTTCCAAACTGATCCAGAAAATGGTGTAATTACATAAGTGATTTTGGAAAGTGCTCCATAAAGCAACCTATCTACCCCACCCCGACCCCGGGAGATGGACAAGTCTGCTGACATAGATAGAAACTAAGATGCTCCATGGGTAAAGAAATCGTTTTGGTGCATTAAGGTTGAATTTCTAAACCAGCTTGACCTTGGAAAGTTTTTGCTCATTCATTCCAACAAGATATCCATGCCCAGCCTTTGTAACAAACTGTCCACACGGTAAAGTTTAGAAAAGAGTTGCTAAGCTGCCGCTGGTTCCACAAACCTCTAAGTCATACCTACCCAAGAGGCTGAGGGAGGAGGAGGACAAGATCAGCGCCTACAGGCAACTGGGAGTTTGTGGTTAGTCTCAGAAATGTAATAATATCCCGTCTCAAAAAATAAATAAATCAGAAGACTGGGGACATGGTCCAACCATGAGGTAAAAGTACTTGTTTAGAATGCTGGAGGTGCTAGATTCAACGCAGAGTTGAGAGGAATCACCATTAGTTTTCTTTTATTTACTTATTTATTTATTTAATATTTCTGTCTCTTCCCCACCACCGCCTCCCATTTCCCTCCCCCACCCCCAATCGAGTGCCCCTCCCTCATCAGCCCAAAGAGCAATCAGGGTTCCCTGCCCTGTGGGAAGTCCAAGGACCACCCACCTCCATCCAGGTCTAGTAAGGTGAGCATCCAAACTGCCTAGGCTCCCACAAAGCCAGTAAAACCTTCATCAGGCTAGGAAAGGAGACAGAGACAGAGACAGAGACCCACATTGGAGCACTGGACAGAAATCTCAAGGTCCAAATCAGGAGCAGAAGGAGAGAGAGCACGAGCAAGGAACTCAGGACCACGAGGGGTACACCCACACTCTGAGACAATGGGGATGTTCTATCGGGAACTCACCAAGGCCAGCTGGCCTGGGTCTGAAAAAGCCTGGGATAAAACCAGACTCACTGAACATAGCGGACAATGAGGACTACTGAGAACTCAAGAACAATGGCAATGGGTTTTTGATCCTACTGCACGTACCATTAGTTTTCTTAGAGGAAAATTCTGAATATGATGTCGTATCCTATTCAGATTTGCTTATATTTGAATCAACTTGTTCCCCTTAAAAATGAGTCAATATTTTATACGAAACAATGACTGTAATAATGTAAGTCTTGCGGAAAGATCCCAGTACAGTTTCAAATCCTACTCTGTAAATTATGTTCTCCCAAACCCAGTGATTAAAGAAGAGTTCAGTGCTCTAGGCTAAAGAAGAAATACTTTCCAGGTTTCTTACTCTATTTGCCCAAAACTATAGTTTACTGATTCAATGGCTAATTGTTTTTTATAACCACTCCCCTACACTGTTCTTCATTTTTTCAAAGTTAGCTGTCAATACTCAGTATGTACCTAGTAAGTACATATTTGTATCTTATTCATTATAAGCATGATATTGTGTGAGTTTCCACGAATATAGTTTAGTCAAACAATTTTCCCTACAGTTTTACCAAACTGAAACATGACACCAATAGTTATCTTTAAACTGTGGGATTCTTCTATGTATGGATATTTTAACTCAATGATTTAAAAAAAATCATAGTTTTCCTGGCCATTTCAAAGCACTGTGCTCAAATGTGAAACATCCTATAATTTAAAATAATATATAAATGTTAACTTTATTTTATAATATAGACTCATAGTAAGGAGATGAATTTTCTGTTGTTTGGGTCCTTTAGCTAGAAGAGTTTAATGCTGTAAAAACTGGAAACAATCTGTCTAATCATTTTCTCTATAAAACAACCTTATTGCGCTGTTTATTTTTTATTACACACTACTATGCAAACGTCAGCATCCCTTCATTGTCAACTGTGAGTATGGTACTGCAAATCTATTTCTGGATAGCTCAGAAACAGTTTTTTTCTTTTTCCTTATTCTTCTCTCATACAAAAATCCAGACTGCAGCCTCCCCTCCTCACATTACCCCCCTCTATTCCCTCTCTCACTACCTCCCTTTCCCCCAGATTCACTGCTCCTTCCGTTTCTCTTTAGAAAAGAGCACCCCCCCAAGTGATAGGGAACCCCTTTATTTGTGCCCTTAAGCTACACTCAGCAAGGGTGGGGATGGGTGGGATGGGGCAGATTGCTTTTGTTCTTTTAAAAAATGAGAGAGCAAGAAAAAAACCCTCTCTTCAATCAACTAGATATTATTTATTACCTTTGCATAAAAGGCTCATAACTTATGGCTTCAGAATACTTGCTTACACAACCCCACCAACAAAGGAAAGTCTGGGGGTAATACATACCTCACCAAAGGGAAGAGCATACATACCATATGATTTAAAAGGGAGAGAATCAGTTGAATTTCCAGGATCGACATTTGTAGCTTTAAACCTGTTTAGGGCCTCAGAGCACACATGCCCAGTGCATCCGCGCCGTGAGGGCAAGCCTGCACCAGCAGGGGGGTTGCACATGTGCACAATTACTAATTGTTTCACAACCAACCCCTCTGAATTGCTCCACTTCCTTCAAGGTCTCTCCCAGCAACTCCAGCAGAGGAGTCAAGCAGAGAGGGCTAGAGAAGCTGTGAGTTATGTCTATCCTGTTCACATTAAGCCAGACAGGAAACTGTACTGAGAGAATTATTGCTCCACTTTGTGTTCTTGTTTGTCTTGTTTCCACAAATAGTTTGTATTGTACCAGAGGGAAAGAACCTAATGTTGGTTTCATTCTGTTCTTGTACTTATAGCGTCTATGGTACCCCAAGGCAACTGAATTATTGCTAGGACAAAGAAGCCACTTCGGTGATTGATTGAAGAATTTCTAGTAGTAATCATCAAAAGCTATATAACTGTCATCTGCTTAAATGGTATCACCCTCAGTAAAGAGAATACAAAGTCATTTGCTTTCTTAAATAATTATGAAAACTTTAGTGACAGAAATAAGCAAGGCTCTTTCTTCATTTCTAGTGAATTACTTTCAACCAACATGTTTTAAAATTTTTATTTACATTATGCATACATATCACAGAAAAACATACAGATGTGTTCTTAGTTGGGTATTGATATCTACTTTCTGTATTAAAGGCAGAAGTGAACCGTTTCCAAGACACCAAAAGACTCCTCCAAGATTATTACAGAGCAATGGAATCCAAAATCCCACTAGAAGACAGTAAGAAATTTACTCGGATCCCATTGATTCAGGTCGATAGTAGAGACATTTCAGAAAACCAACTTAGGTAAGGCAGAACATTGTTTTACACTGTAATTACTTTGAACATACAGAATTGTGGTTTTTAAATTATAAATCCTGCTCCTATTAAGGGAAACACCAAATTGTTCCAAAAAGCTGAACTTTTTTTTCTAAGTTTGATGTCACATTAACTTGGCATGATATGATTATTTGTCTTATTACTGGTGAATATTTACTCCTTTGTTTGGAGAGATATTGTGCTTTCTAATTTGTTTTCAGCAGGATTCTGCTGTGGATATTACACAGTATGTCACTTCTGTATTCAGAAATACATCCAGCTCCAAAGACCTCTGGTGCTTGATTAGGAATTTAGAAGAATCAGAGCATGTGTGTGGTGTGTAGATGTGGGTGGGGAATGTGTGTGTGTATGTTTGTGTGTATTTAAGAGAGAAAGAGAGAGCGGAGAGAGAGGAAATTATGTAAATTAAAATGGAAAGGATTGTCATTCTTCTTTTACAGGTAAGGAAATTGAGAAATAGCAAAAGTCTAATAGTATATGATCACGACCTCACAAGAATAAAAGATATTAACAATCTAACATCAGATTGTTGCGAACAGAAAAAGGAACTTAGTAGTAGAATAAAGGCAAATTACATTTTTAGCCAAATAAATCACCTGCAGTAAAAACGTAGTAAATTTTTTTATAGACAAAATAGGTGAGTTTGGGGGAGGAAGGACAATGTCTCAGATTCTGCAGGGCTGTAATAAGTGAGAGAGAGGATGTCATTGTGATAGGAATGGGAGTGATCCCCATGGTGTGGTTTCCAGTCATTACACACTAAGATCTAGTTTTCCTTAATTTTATATGACTTAAGATAAAACACTTGAAAACAGAATTCAAAATCATTTAGGAGGAAATGTGTTATTTGAAAATAAGTTTGAAATGTAGGGAAACTTAAAATAGTATTTCCTGGTCATCCTTAAGCAAAGCATGAAAAAGGAGAAAAAGTTTGAAATGAAGATGGAAGTATAAGCAGAAGCTAGATTTACAAAATGATGTGCAGAAATTGAATGTTGTGTTTAAATCTCCAAACACATGAGTTATGTCTTTCATATTTAAAGGAAACCTCTTTGCCTAGATGTTTGCTCAGTCAATCTAGGTGTAAGAGTTGCATGAACAAAACATAGCATAATGAATATATTTTCGAACCAGACTGGTCTAGTTTAAATCCTGAGTCTGTCCCTTACTAACTGTATTTACTGTATATAAGTGGGTTAGGATAACTCACTACATCTCAATGTAAGCCTCAAGTTCCAGTCTTATAAAAGCAAGGTTGTTGTGAAAATTACAGGAAATAGGATCTGCAAAATATATGGAATTATGTCTGGAAATGAAAACACCTAAAATCCAGTCCTCAAACACTTACAAAAGAGTGGCCTCTTTTGTTATGTATTTTGGAGAATATATATAATAGTTTACTCTTGCATATATATTGTATATGCAATATTTTAGTTGTGAGTAGTTCATGTCCCCACTTTGTTCGTTTATCCCTCCCGTGTTCCAAAAATAACTTGATATGGCATTGCTGCATGGGCTTTGTGATGATCCAGGGTCCGCTTTTGCGCTCTTATGTTCTTTCATCTAGTGTTGTATTTACACCAGGCCATACATACACAAGAACACACAAAAGGGTGAGTGTGCACCCTCTTCCTGCCCCAAAGAGAAGAAAAACATTGAAGAAACTGCTAAGAAAACATTGAAATTAGAACAATAATGAATACCAGAGGCAATAGGAACCATCAGCATCACCAGACGACACCAAGTTTCAGTGTTGAGGGTGGCAGTGCATTCTGTTCTTGGCACATAATAGCAAACCAGGCATAATGGGGAAGCTATTCATTTTGGTTAGTACAATAAGGCCACAGAAGAACAGACAGTTCTAAGTTTTTACAGAACAGCTTTGTACCAATCTCAGCCTCACTGCTGAGGCAAAACTGTTGAGACAATCAGCCAGTCAATGCACCAACCAGCTCACCAACCAATTAACCACAGTCAACAACATATAGAAAAAAAAAACAAGCACAGTGTTCAGCAATGTTACATAGTTTTGCTACTTCATTCTTTCCAACAACCCTATAGTAATAATAATGGTAGCCATGCATTTTCAGAATAATAGTTGTATTAGTTGATAAACAATTATGATAAAGCAAGGCTCAGAAATTCAAGTAACATACCCAACTTCATCTCTCCCAATAGTAACAGAACTACCTATAGTATAGGAACTTTTCTTCCCAGTAAGTGAATTCTAAGGCTATAGTTTTAACATGGAGCTATTATGTATTCACCTTTGTTTTAATTTTCATATCCCTTTTCTGTTCGCATTGATTCAGTTTGTTTGTAGACAATTTCACATGCTTGTAGTTGTGCTCAGCATCATGTTCCACCTCTCTTATCTCCTTCACACAAGTTACTATTCCCTACTCCCAGTGAGTACAGATACTCTTGTCTACTTAAGATGCTTAGAATAAACGAGCACTCAATCCAAACATGACGTTTATACCATGTCATCTCAGGCTCAGGGACTACGACAGAAGGACTGAGTGGAAAGAATGTACAAGGCATTCTTACAAGAGACATAAGAGAGAGATCTAAGTGATAGAGGGAGAGGCTGGAAGAAAATCACCATTGGAATATATGTAAGAAGTTGTTGCATGCAAAACTCCACAGGAGCTGCAGCTGCCTGTACTGGGCCTGAACAAGACTGGGCTTGTAAACAGCCAATCATGAGAAAGATGAGAGTTTATAACATCTTATCTTTCTGCTGAACTATTGGCAACTGATGGATTCTGGAGGAGGAACAGTCATTGTCTTCAGCTGTGTGACACACAGTAGACCTCCAAACTCCAGTGGCTAATTTCAAACCGGTGCCAGTACAAAGAGATGATCCTCGTTAAACTAGTGGGTCATAAACCCAAAGTTCTTTTCTAAATGATGCCGTGACGGCTTCCCTGCAAAGCAAAGTCTTGTGCTGTTTGAAATGTCTAGAGATGGTCACACACATACTTCACACGAACTTATTGGAACTTGAATGGCTTTGATTTAGCGTTAATTGGTTATCAAGATATAATTCAATATGTGAGCATATTTTCAATGCATTGCTTTGATAGTTATGTTCGATTATCAGAATTCCAAGGACTGGGTCATACTGATTGTTGTACTGTTGTGAGGCTATTCTATGACCAAAGCAACTCTTATCAAAGAAAGCATCTAATTGGACATTTCATTACAGTTTTAGAGGGTTAGTTCATGATCATACTGGTGGGAAGCACACAGGCCTGGCACTGGAGCAATAGCTGGGAAATTTACACCCTGATCTGCAGGAAGCAGGCAGTAAGAGAAACACTGGGCCTGGCGTGGGTTTTTTAAACCTCAAAATCCACCTCCAGTGACACAGCTCTTCCAACAAAGCCATACGTACTACAACAACCCAGGCCACAACTCCCAATTCTTCCCCCAAGCAGTTCACCAACTGAGGATTAAGCATTCAAATATATGAACCTATGGGGGCATTCTCATTCAATCTCCCACACACTGTGAAAATCCAAGTTTAAGTACAAGAAATCTCAGGTGGTGTTTCCAATCAAGAATAAGCCAGTTGTTTTCTGGAGTCCACAACTGTCTTTCTAAATTCCTGATCCAGACCCAAACTTCCGGATTCTACAAAAACAAATGCTATCTATTCTTGCTGTTGATCCTGAATCTATTGTTAAATTTCAAACAGGTTATCTTAGGAGTTACTCTTTTCCAATTCCTTCTCCAACCTTAAGATGACAAAATTTTGTCACCGGAGGATGACCCCAATTACAATAAACATTGTACCCTAGGTCTTTCTTCATGTTTGGGCTAACCTCTGCGATTCTAAGACCAATGATAGTAGTACATCCTCAGAAGTTGTTCTAAAATCTCCACTTGGGGAAGGAGTACTATCAAGACAAAGTGGAGAAAGAGCTTTACTCTTGTGTTTGACCACAGCAGTTGATGAAGAGAAAACCCCTCTACCCATAAGTAAGAAAGGGGAGGGCTTCTGAAGCTGTTTCACCTTGGCAACCCACAAACATCATCACCTCTGTTTAACAACCCCAGTCAGGTTTGTGTTAGTCCCATTTTGATGTTAGAATGCCCAGGTGATACTGACCATCTTGAATAAGTTCTGTTAAGTTTACTTTTCCCAACATGAAGAATGACATTTGTGTGTGTGTGTGGGGGGGTGTCTTTCTCCATAATCATTGTTATACTGTCCACCTCTTTTAATTATTGAGAACTAAATCTGAAAAATGACTTGTTACTTGCTGTGAGTTTTCTATTATTAGCAAGATTTTGTAGACCACATAAATGTGATTAATTCAGCATTTTCCAATCATAGCCTTTCAAAATAATTCTTCTAGGAAAACTTTGGAAACTTGAATTAAAGCAATACAACCAAAAAGGGCACAAACTAACACTGTCACAAAAATAGAACTCTGTTAAATGAAACCCTTCTGTTTCTCCGGTTTGCTTTTCTTTCCCCAAAGAATTCCTCTAGTTCCTCGAATATCCATTTCTCCGGAAAATGTTGCCATCAAACCAAAGTTGAAAGCATTACTGAAGGGCAAGATTGATCCCACACTAGAAGGTTTGGAATCTAACTTTGAGGTAGATGAGAAGATAGTAATGGACACCTGGCAGCAGGCTTCCTTAACCATCTCCCACATGGTAAGCAGCACCTATAGTTGCATCTCCTGTCTGCTACTCTACTGTTTAAGTGGCATGATTGGTAACATGGTACAAGTGCGACGTTTATATGATAATCACAGTCATACTATAAAAAGGCATGGCTTTCAGAAATTATCATTATTAAAGGGATTTCTAGGAGATTTTTTTTTCGGAAAGAAATAGGAAGTTAAGACATAATAGTCAAAAATTCTTTAAAATCATGAAAGAAGTGAAACAATACTTAGATTCATTTCAGGTCTGACCTAGGTTGCCAATGCAGAAGCCTAAATGTCAAGAGAATGCTAAGGAGGAAGGCACCGGGCAGATAAGACAATATGAGAGGGTGTGATGGTGTTGACAACAATATGTGCTACCATGTGCTGGTCCACAATGAGGTCCAGCATGGCCAGATTTTCTATTTCCTAGAAAAACCAAAACTGTAATAATTTTTTGTTGTTCGAAATGTTTTTGTTTTGTTTTCATTATGTGATACTACTGGTTTTAGTTTTAATGAGTGAAATATAATTCTTGGAAGTACTTTACAAAGTCGTGAAAGAAAACACAAAGTCCAAATAGCCAGTTGACTTTTCAACTTCAACCTATCTGTTTATTATTTTCTCTGAATCACAATAGGGTCAGTATTACAATCCTTTTACAGTGGACAAATAAAATCTAGAAAGGTGGACAGCCTACTGCATGGATTCTGTTCTACCTAGTTGCCTTTTATTTTCTTTTTGTGCTAAGCATTCTTTGATTTCACTAAAGTACACTATCTAATCAGAAAACAGTATCAACCTTCTCAAAGGTCTTATGAAAGTCGTGGAACTGGAGCTTCATTATAATCTCATTCTCCTTAACTTCCCTTGGGATCCTTTTTGTCTGACGTTACCCTAAAACAAGAAGGTCTTCTTTCTTGCCCATCTTTCTTTTTCCTCCTTATCTCTTCGTCTGTCACAGAAAGATTTCAAACTCTTCTCTTGTCATTTTTGTTTTCAAGAAATTTTAAATGTCGATGTTACATACATCAAAAAAAATTATGACTCGTAATTGTGTGGCTTTACAGGAACACTAAAGTATTACTCATGACACCAGTACACAGAGAAGAGTGTGAAGGTATGCAGCTGCTAAGTCTTATCATCACCTTCCAACCTTAGCTCTTTTCAGTGAAACACAGCCGGGGTCCATCCTTGATGGGTTCGTACGTTCCACGGTAGGGGCATGTGGTTTAGAAATATTACGCAGAAAAACAGAAATACAAAAGTAATAAACAGAGACACAGAATAGAGTTGGGATGGCAACCCAATAAATACTGAATCTGCCCATATTTATTTTCATTAGCTTTATATACCCCAATCCAAAGAGAAGGAGGAGAAAGACAAAAGACCTCTATACTAAAGTGCAAGGAACAAAGTGATCACCTTCTCAAATACCCAAAGCATCAAGTAACCACACCTTAGATCAAAATACCCTGTTAGTAGCCACACCCAGGGTCAAACCTCCTAACAATAACCTTCAAGAAGCAAGAATAGTGTGAACTCTCTGACCTTTAGTCAAGGTGGAATGAATCCACATCCGTGGGCTCCAACAAACCATAGTCTTGCCTTTTCATTCAACTCTTTTCTGACCCAAGTCTGTAACTTATTGTACTTGTGCTTATTGTACTTGTGCTTGCCTTTGGGTTTTAAGGAAATAGACCTTTTACATGTTTGTGTCTGTGTGTGTTTTCATTTTTATAACATTATTCATTAGCATTATCTCATATTGTTGAGTGTGATTCTATTCCATTCCTTTTCTTTGTATACAGTGTTGTGTTCCATGCTTGTATCACAAGTTAGTTAACCAAGCTGCTACTGACCCACACTTGGGTTTGCATTTTGATGCTATTGGACACAGCTACTTTGAACATTCTTACACATATCTCTTAGTCCCAATGAGTGTACAGAACCTCCTTAGACCTGGGAATGCATGCTATCATCTACACATCACTGCTTTCCTCTGTAGGTGTGTTTGTGTGTATCACTGCTTAATTTGTATATACCTTCTTGGTCATATGTAAGAGTTACAAATTTACCTTCCTTGTCATAGAGTATATATTTATGTTTCAAATGTGTATAAAATTATAAATGTATAACATTATTTAAGTATTTCTTTTTATTCTCATTACATTTATTTTCTCTTTGAATTATTAAGAGTTGTGCTGAAACTATACCTTATGAGAATAAACCTATTTCTTTCTATTTACAACTTGCTGATCCTTGCCATTTGTATATTTGAGACTATGAAACTGGACTCATGGAAAAATTGAGATGAAAACTTTTCTAGTGAATTGAACATCTTCTTTGGGAATAATCTTTACTTACAATTAACTTTTTTAGAAAATTATACTTTGAGATTATTTATGTTCATTTTTCTTTTAGCATCTCTATTTAAAAGTCTCACAGTTTCATCCACTTGTTAGTTTTTACTCTTTGTAAGTTGTGTAAGTAATGTATGCAATTACTATTCTCTTGTTGGCCCTGCTGGGATCCTATAGTAAGTTATTAACCACATTTATTATTTAGTCACTCCAGATGCTATTGCTAGAATAATTTCTAAGTGGATCATTTTCCATTATTTTCAAATAAAATAAGGGAAATTAAATATTGAAGGTATTTAATACAAGGGAGATCAAATATTTGGAATAACCAGTAAAAGCATATATCAAGATATTAGATATAGATTCTAAATATACCAACAATCATTTTATATCTTTAAAAAGATATAGATAAAATAATTATCATAGATTGTTTAAACAAACACATGAACAAAGGGCTAGCAAGATGGCTCAGAGGGTAGAGGTGCTACTGCCAAGCCTGCGGGCTAGAGTTTGATTCTTTGAACCTACATGGTAGAAGCAAGAAGTGACCTTATACACCATCTCCTGATTTACATTATGGTACACACATATATGCATGCCCACACATATAAACACAAAAGCAAGCAAACAAATGAATATGCTTTAATGTAATGTTTTTATATATTTATACAATGAACTTCAGCATTCTCGTTACCCAGTCCCCTACTTCATCCCTACTCCCTCTCCTAGAGCCAGCCTTCTTCTCAAGGAGCCTCCCTCCTATCCTCATATCTTCCTTTTGCTTGTGGTCCAATTAAAGTTTCATCTGAGTTATTGCCTGTGTGTGGATGAGGAGCTATGAGGTGGAACAAGAGCTATTTATCTGTGGCTACAACAGTGAAGAAGGTGACACCCTTCTGCAGCAACCTTCATGGACCTCTCCCTCACCCATAATGCAGTGCTGATTGGCTCAATCCTGGGCACATGCTGAGTAACTAACCACAACCACAAGGAGTCCATGCACGCAAAGCTTCTGTCATATTCAGATGATACCATTTTTATTGCACATCTTCAGTTCTTCCACCAGTTCTGCTTCCTCCTCTGTCATGCTTTCTGAGTCTTAGAAAAGGATGTTATTTAAAAAACTTATTGATGCAAACGGAGCATGATATGGGTCATCCCCAGTAACTCTATAGAATCTGAAACCTTGGCCTAGAGTCCCAGAGACTCAGCTGTCTTGTGTCTTACCCTCACTAACTCATCAACCTTATAACTAGCAGGATCAGGTTTGTTCATTTTTCCTGTGACAATATAGTGTCACGCATAGCGTTCTTCTCCCTTCTAAAAGTACCTTCTACTTGTACTTGGTTACATTCTTGAAAGTTTTATTTATTTGGTTTTTGTTTGTTTGTTGGTTGGTTGGTTGGTTGGTTGGTTGGTTGGTTGGTTTTTTCCTGAAGTGAAGGCCTTCTATAATCCTAAATTTTTCCTATCTTTGTAGTTTCTAATGTTCCCCCAGTGACTTGGCTCATAGTATTCATCGTGTGTGTGTGTGTGTGTGTGTGTGTGTGTGTGTGATTTGTGTGCATGTTCATATATATAAGTGTGGGTATGTGCCTCTAGTGGTCAGAGGACAACATTGGATGTTTCTCCACACTTTCCACTATCACTGGAACAGAATCTCCTTGTTATTTGCCCCTGCCTCTTACACAGATGCATGCCGGGCTAATTATGTCATGAACTTTAGGGGATTCTCATGTTCCCACTTCTGATCGTGCTGCACTAAGACTACAGAGGGCTAACACTGTATCCAGCTTCACGTCAGCGCTAGAGATTCAAACTCAGGTCTTCACCCTTGCTTAGGCCAACACTCTATCCACTAAGCCATCCCCACTTTGTAGTTTTTGTCTTGCTAGTGTTTTCCTGAATTCTTAACTTGGTTCTAATACTTTCCATATACCTTAATCTAGGACAATGCTCACACCTAACATAATCCTGAATTAGCAGTATAGCCCTGAGAAACTGCTGTAGCTGCTGCCATGCTCAAAACACTAAAGTCAATAAAAAGATGATGATGACAATAATGATTACCACAAAAACCACAAGCACCAAGTCCCAGAAAGTGGGAAACAGGTGCAGATAGATTTTCTAGGAAGATGGTGAATTGTTTGCCTTGTTAATTAAAGTTCAAAACCAGAATGGGCAGGTCATACATAGCCCATTAAAAGTACCTGTGAAAACACTGCCTTCTTAGAGAGATGTATGTATGGCTAGAGTATTAGTTACATGTCACAGTTAAACATGGTCTGTTTTGTTGTTTTGGAAAACCTGTTAGCTTTTCTCAGGCTTCAATGTCTTCTTTATAAAGTAAGAAAAATTCTCAAATGATTGAAAGAAATTCAGTGAAGTCTTGTATATGAAATGTGTGAGAAGCTATAAATATAGTTCGTTTGCTAAAAGGTCACTTAAAATTGTACATTTTCCTCTTGTATTTTGAAATGTCTCATAGCAAGCACAGGAAAAATAATCACTTATGTGAACATATATAACAATATATGAATCCAGATTTTTTGTTGCAATAGACTTCTATAAATCTAATATTGTACAATTAAAAGCAGACAAAAAAAAAGACAAGATAGTCATGACTTTAGCACCCAGACCTTTAGATGAATAAACCATGCCTAGTTAGAAAACAAACATTTAAGGGAACTTTGAGTTCCAAATGAGACAGGTGTGATTCAGAAAATGGATGTAGGCAAACAGCTTCAAATGAGATTGGTGCAATTGGAATGAACTGCACTTTAATTCAGGCTTTTTCTAAGGGGCAATTTTACCAAAAAGTATTCATTTAGTATGCTATGTTAATTTTCAGCAAAATTTTCTAATTGATAGGTATGTAATGATTTCAGAGAAGTCATATTTAACACCTACAGTGTCAAAGCAGTATGTTTAAAGTTCCTTCCAGCCTTAGCAGCTACTTTAATGAATGTATTCTAAATTCTTCTAATTTTTGAAAGAGATGTGGATGTCTTTGAGAGAAGTGGACAAGAAAAATGCTAAGAATAATCATTACCTTCATCATCATCAACATCACAAGGTTGTTACCAAGGAGATAAGACCAATTTTAAAGAAAATTGCTAACTTACACTACTTTGCAAGAACAAATTTTTAAAAAAATGAATTGCTTGCAATTAAATGGGGAACTGTTAACAAGCAAGCTTTCTACTTTACCAAGAACTTGAAAGTACAGTAGATAGCATGAAACCCATGTTTCTCAAAAGATCACCTGGGGAGGGGGGGCAAGTCAACCAAAGGAGCTTGTTCTATATACCTTTTCTGGATATCTCAAGTGTTACTGGCAGACCATTCTGCAACATCTTACAATTTTAAAATAAAAATCTATTAGTTAAGAAACACTGTCTTCCATAAGTAGAGTACATGTACCTAAAGTTATGGGGAGCCCAAACACGTCTGGGAGCATGAAAACCCATTAGGGTGATGAGGTTTAATGCCCATGAAACAATTGGGGATGGCTACATCCTGGGCCATGGAGCATAAAGTGTTCATTTTTCCTGTGTCACTATAGTGCCACGCATAGCACTTCTCCCTTTTAAAATATGTACCTTCTACTTGTACCTGGTCAGATTCTTGAAAGTTTTATTTATTTGGTTTTTGTTTGTTTTTTCCTGAAGTCCAGGCCTTCTATAATCCTAAATTTTTCCTATCATTGTAGTTTCTAATGTTCCCCCAGTGACTTGGCTCATAGTATTCATTGTGTGTGTGCAAACGAGATTGCAAAGACAATTGAGGGAAATATGCCCTGTCCATATTTTTGTATATCTCCTTTATTATTCTTTATTCTCCTCATTCTATTATCTCAAAAATCATATCAGATCTAGACCTAACAAATGCTTATATAAAATACATACAGTCTTATTGATTCTCATTTCTTTACCTTCTGAATGCATATATATATATCTGCTTTCTTATTCCCAGAATTCAGTTCTGTCTTCTCCACCTACCAAAGTTCTGCTCTATCAGCTAGGCCAAGGCACTTTCTCTATTCTTTAACCAATGAAAGCAACACACAAACAGAAGGAACTCCTACACCATTTTCATATCTATATCACACTTTCAACTCCTGATAGCCACCATTCAGCTCTTCAATGAGTTCAGTGTGTGTGAGAGAGAGAATGTGTGTTAGAGAAAGTTATTGTATAGTATTTAATGTCCTGTGTGTGTATATATATATATATGTATATATATATATATAAAACATCTTCTGAGTTAATCTATGTAGCACTAAGACAAGACTTTTTATAACCTAAAGTGTGTTGTAAATCTTAAAGAAGAGAGGCAGTGTAGATGACCCTGTAAAGGTCTGTATCACCTCAGTGTGAGGATGTAATTTCCCTTCTGTAACTATCATAGAGTGATAATATAGACATAATCCAGACATTCATGAGAGTGATGGGGGGATTAACTACAAGGGAGATACTTGGAAAATTTAATCAAAAGCAGGGATGACTCTACCTTGTTTTTACTATAAAATGGCTTTCAAGCCTAAGATGTAGTCAGGCTGCTTTATCAGTGAAGCTAAAACTACACGAACATGTGCAAAACCCTATGTTTACCAGCTTAGAGTTCAAAATGAGTGCACATAAGGATGCCTTGCCATCGGGGATTAAGCAGATACCAGCCTCCTTTTAGACAGGGAAATCGGAATAGCAGTTTGAGGCTAGATCAGCCAATCATGGAACTGTGTGCTTCTTAAAGGGTGAGAACATGGGCCTCATTGTTCACAGAAGAAGGAAGCTTCCATGGATCTAAGTGAGTACACCCAAGGGTTTATCATATTTGTTAAACACCGCCCTAACTGAAATACCACTACCGTACAGGTGGCTGCTGAAGTCCACCAAAGGCTGATAGAAGAAGAGAAAGAATTGCCCCCAATGGATTCCAAAGAAAAGTCTCCTCAGTCCGGTGCAAATAAAAAAGCCAAGAAGGAGAAGGAGGCTCCCAAGAAGAAAAAGGCAGAAAAGAAAGGAAAAGGTATTCAGGGTGGTAGGACCGGGTACCCAAGTCTCTTCGAACCTCTTGGTAGGAAACAAGCTTTTAACCAGGCATTCTTTTAACCACCTGATTCTTTTAAGCACATAGTAACCAACAGATATTTCTCGAAGGCAGCTTTAAACTCTTAACACTCCTGACCTGGGCAGTCTCTGCAGAGGGGCTCATGTCTGCTGTAAAAGTTAAAAGGCTCTGTGTTTACAGGTCTCTGGGGCACTTGAATCTAAGCAAATTGTTCTCTGCTGGAACACTCCTACCTAACCCTTTGCCTTAGTGTCATAAATGGAGAACAATCTCTAGAAAACAGGCTGAGAGAGAACTCCTGTTGACCTTAAGCAACAACACAAACGTTACTCTTCCCTCTCCGTATTTCCATGTGGACATTTTTTATGTAATTTGAGACAAGAAAGGAATAGTAGAAAGCACAAGAGGAAAGTTTCTGCAACTGTATGTTTATTAAGCACCTACTTTAGTATGAATTCTAATTGGTAATAAAAATACAGAGTAGGATATTGGGGGGTGAAAACTAAAAAATCAGAGAGGCAAGGTAGTTCTTACCTTTACTCCTCAGACCGAATGGGGTATTTGGTATCCGGTCTCTTCAAGTCCTCAGTCTGAAGCCTTGAGCTCTTGTCCCTTCCCCCGCCATGTGTGTCTTATATTCTTCTCTCTGCCCAGCCATAACCCTTCCTGTCTCCACCTTCTCCTTAGTGTTGGGTTTAAAGGTGTGTGAATCCCAAGTACTGGGATTAAAGGTATCAACCACCACTACCTGGTTCTGTTTCTTTTAGATTGGGTCAATCTTGTGTAACCCGGGGTAGCCTTGAACTCACAGAGATCAGTCTGCCTCTGCCTTCCCAGTGCTGGGATTAAAGGTGTGCGCCACCACTGGCTGGCCTCTGTAGCTAACTAGTGGCTAGCTCAGCACTCTGATCTTCATGAAAACTTTAATGTTAGAGCACAAACAAAGTCTCACCACAAGCTATGTGGAGGAAATGCTCTATGATGGATGTCAAAGACACTTGTGGAAAACAAAACAAAACAACAACAATAAAACACTGACAATAAGGGGAGGGGCATTAGTGACCCCTGAAGCAAACAGAAGAGAGGTATTTGAGAAGGAACAAGCCACTTCATTCCATCTCATATTCTAATAAGCCAAACTTCAGCATTTAAAAGCAACCTTTCTGTTTACTTTAATGGAGTAAGCGGTCAAGTCAAATCTTTAATTAGTCAGAGGACGAAACAAATGCAGAGATTAATTTCTCCTTCATTTGTAATCTAGATATGCAATTTCGAGCCCAGCAAATAGACCTATCCACTCACAGTTCCTTCCTCCACTTCCTTTTCCTTCACGTAATGTGAAGTCCATGTAATCATACCCTCAAGAATGATTATTGGACTGTGTAGAAACCACAAACTATACTTGAAATAGAATCACATTGCCATGGGTAGATCCTCAGCAAATATCCACAAGCTCTTACTTTCCAGTCAGTTTACTCAGTCACAGAAATACTTGTAGGTGGGAACAAATTGAAAGAAAATTAATTTGGATGCATATTTGATGTGGGAAGGTCATATGTCAATCTGTTGATTTCATTGGTTAATAAAGAAACTGCTTTGGCCCATTTGATAGGCCAGCCCTTAGGTGGGTGGAGTAGACAGAACAGAATGCTGGGAGGAAGTGAGGCAGACACCATGCCTCTTCTCTGTAATCACTTCGGCACATGCTACTCACCTTGCTTTCTTCTTAAGATGTGACACAACATGTTTTATTATGGATGCAGACCAGAAAGTCACAGAATTCTCAATGAGACGTGATCAATACTTCATTACCCACCCCAGAGAGTCCAAAATTCCCATTTCAAAATCTCTGCCAGTTTCTGACTCTCCAGATTTTGCTGCGTCATCACACCATACAAGTGCCATCTCCATAAACTCATAGTCTGGTGATTTACTCACCATGTCTCAGTTCCCTTTCAGGAAAGTCGTCACCTGTGGCAGAGGTCAGCCCCATCACAGTCTCTCCTGAGGAGCTAGCGGAAATGGAGAGGAGGAATGAGCTGAAACTCAGGATTAAGGAAGAACACCTTGCCGCCCTGCAGATGGAAGGTAGGAGGAGGAATCCAACAAGATCCAGTTTCCAAGGAATCCAAGGCTGCCTTCTGATCTCTGCTGGCACCAGGCACACATGTGTTGTCCATACCTCTTAGGCAGGCAGAATACTCATATCCATAAAGTTTAAAAAGTAAATAACTATTTTCAAAAGAAAAAAAAAAGGAAAGAAGTCCTGGCCAAAGCGTAGTAAACTCTGAGAATGAAAGATCAGTCAAGAGTCCCCACATCTCTGCTCAGGTTAAGGGCTTCTTCCCTATATTCAGCAAGGTCTCTGCAAGACCTATTCTCCCAGGACTCTTTTCATTGTCTTTTAGAATATCAGGACTTGAGCCAAGATAGTCTATGGAAAGACAGAATTGTCAATATCCTAGGTGACATAGCTGTACTGTAAGCAAAGGCGCAGAGAAGCCACCAAAATGGCCCATCCATTCTTGTAGGATATTACTTTACCTATATAAAGGTGTGTTACATTTGTTTCGTTGCATTTGTTTAACTATGTAAAGGTGTGTTGCTATATCTGCCTAAGGCACCCGATCGGTGTAAGAAAAAGCTGAACGACCGATAAATAGCTAGGCGATAAATAGCTAGGCCGTAGAAGAATAGGTGCAAGTGGCTGGCAAAGAGAATAGGAGGAGGAATCTAGGCTCCAGAGAGAACCAGAGAGAAAGGTAAGACACCAGCCAGATAGACAGTAGGACTTAAAGAATGAAAGAAAGTTAAAAAGCCCCCAGGGTAGTAGGAAATGACTAGATCTCCTGAGTAAATTGGGAGCTTGGGGACCTTGGGAGAGGGTTGAAGGGGAGGGGAGAGGCAGGGAGAGGAGCAGAGAAAAATGTAGAGCTCAATAAAAATAAAAATAAAAAAGCCCCCAGGCAAAACGCAGGTGAAGAGGAACAGGTAAGTTACAAGTGCTAGTTGAACAAGCATACCATAAGGTTTAGCATCCATTGTTAATAAAGTCTCCATGTCATGATTTGGGAGCTGGTGGTTGGAGAAAGCCTGCTATAACCCATAGAGGAGAAGGTTTTTATTTTAGATATGAGAAAGGCATAGTCAGAGGCCTTTGGGGAAGTCTAAAGCATTTGTGACTACCACTATGGGACAGACTGGCAATGACCAGAGAAAATCCTTGTGGTATATAAAGAAAAAGCCATAGGCCAAAGTTTAGGGAGGAAAGCCTATGAACTAGAATAGCCTGGAAGTTTAGGGTGTTGGGGGAAGGGGCTTGTGGCCCCGTGGCTTTGCTATGCACCCTGGGTGTGTGTCAATAGGGAAGTGGCTCTTCCTGGCAAACAGAAACCAGTTTCACAGGTTCCTGAGGAATGGTGAGAATGAACTTTTGTCTTTTGGCCATCAATCCTCCAGAGTCCAGCTTGAGCTGAGCCAAGACTGCCATTTCTGACTAAGTCAGTGGACCTGCTCTATTTTTGGGATTCTTGGTGTTTTTTCTTTGAACCTAAACTGTAACATGGACATATTGGGCCAACTAGAAAATTTTTGCTATGGTGACATTGTTTCTCTCCTTTATTCTCCCTTCACCCCACTACCCACTCTACCACGCCCTACTCCCATAATCCCGCATAAAAATCAAGTTGTGACTTGAACCTGGGGAGCCAGAAGGCATCTGTAGGGTCTGTCTCCACATCTGATTCCTGTGGTTTCCAGTTTGCTTCATCTTTGAATTTTTCTGACACAAGAATCTCAGTGGCATAAAATTTTTCTTCATGTCACAAAAGTTATCAAGTTTTTCACTGTAGGCCGTGTCCTGTGGTGGTTGCTAAGACACATGTACATATGTAATCAAGCTAGAAGCCAAGGGATATGGACAGTCACATAGCATTCTGTGATGTTGGAAATAGACATTTGAGACAAGGTGGTGAGGCATCAAGAACGACTCCCCAGAGAAATGTTAGCTGAACCTGAAGAGTATGGAAAAACGTGCTTAGGAGGAAAACAAGGGGCAGGAATAGAAAGCAGAGAGGTATGGGCCAAAGCAAAAAGGATATAAAACTATTCAGCTAGTAGCTATGAAATGGAGGAGATAAGCCCCAAAGAAGTGACTTGGGGACTCGGCAGCCGGATCACACATTGTCCATTAGACCCTGCTTCAACACATGTAAGATCCTGTCCCTGTGGAAGCTGGTCTGAATGATCCCCGAGCAGAAGTGGGACTGTGCTGACATCTGGAGGAAGGCAGATGGGACAAGACTCAGGTGACTCTGAATGCTGTGGAGTTGGATTTGGGATAGAAACGGGGAAAGGAAGGGAGAGAAAACACAGTTAAAGCTATAGTTTAAGAACAACAAATCAATATGTGATCTTATAGACAATCAAACATTAAATAGCGTATTGTTAAAAGAGTACTATTCAATATAAAGCTCATGAATAATTTTAAAATCTCGAAAGACTTCACTGCACATTTTGTTTTGCTTCTCTGAGATGGATGCCAGCTTACCTACAATTAAATGGAACTTCATAAACCAAAGTGTGATTGGAATAAGTAGACTTGAGTCATTATAAAAATGTGTGTATATGTAATACAGTAAAAATCCCTCATTCTCTTTTATATTGGTGTATATTAATTTTACAAAACAAGAGTTTTCATTATGATTTCTTTATACTTGCATATAACATACTTTGATTATATTCGTGCCTAATTACTCTCTGGATTTCCTCACTCCCGGCATACTTCCTCTTTCTAAGTAGCCTCCTTTCTCCTTTCATGCATCTTTGAAATACAGATTCCATAGGACTAAGGAAGCATATGATTTGTCTTTCTGAGCTCAGTTTATTTACATTCCGTTTTTCTCTTTTTAAATAGAAGCAGCCACGCAATTTCGACTTGAACTAATAAAGACAAAAGCTTTGGCTGTCCTTGAAGATTTAGTAACAAAGGTGGTTGATGTCTACAAGTTCATGGAAAAATGGCTTGGCCAGAGATATCTAAATGAAATGGCCAGGTAAGTAAAGTTCTCTAAAGCATATATATATATATGAGAGAGAGAGAGTTACTGTCAAATCGCTTTGAACCCTGAATCTCTATTATCCTGGCAATTTCTTTCTTCTGTACTGAAATTACTCATAGCAACCTTCCACTAGGTGGTGCACAGTCATTTGATAGTCTGGTTCCAAGGCCAGGAACTGATCATTCTTTTTAAAGTTTCAGCATATGAATATTTTGTGGCTCATTATATAAAAACAGAATATGTGTGCATCATCTTGCAATGTTCAATCTTTCATCATAAGAGCAAGCAAAAATCTTTTTGTTCATTACAGTGGTGGTAGATTATGTCTAATATTTAAGACACCTTTAAATTGCCTTCCATTAGGCCATTAACTATCCACTGACTGTTTATACCCATGACCTGTGTGATTTCCTATAAATCATCATTAAAAAGGGAGTAAATATTAATGACTTTATTTTACAAATAAAACACGCCAGAACCCATGACTTACCAAAGGACTATGACAAGCACATTATAGGTGAGAACCTAGGACCCGGAACAGTTGGTAGCCCTCAACTGTTGCTGCTCATGGGCATATCATCCAGCTTTGAACGTTAATGCACTGGAGGTTATTCTACCAAGTGTGTCTTGAGTAACATTAAATCCTTTGGCAAAAAGCTAAAAAAAAGCTACTTTTTTGCTTTTCTAGAAGTAAATAAATGTTATTGAACACTGTGATCTGCCATATTAATTTATTTTGAAAAATAATCTACCCTTTGATAAAATCTTTGTTACACAGAAAAGTATATTTCAATACTAATAAAACAAAATTTAATAGACTCTCTTCTTGTTCAGCTTTGCATAAAACTAAACTATATTAGCTACTTAATCAGAGTATGTTTTGTTTTTATTTTTATTAATCTGTACCCTGCCTAAGATAAATTAATCTTTAAATAACTATAGAATCATCTAACTTACCATGTAATATGTTAGCTTTTGTGTGTGTGTGTATCTTATTAAATTAACTACTAATCTAATAAAATTTTCAATGGAGATCACCCTGTTCATTTTGCTATTTTTTAGTATAGAGAAATTGACTGAAGTAGCTCGCTACTACATTGAAACATCTACAAAAATTCAAAATGAGATTTATTTAAGCCAAGAAGACTTCTACATCAATGGAGACATAAAAGTCTTCCCAGATGCTGTCCCACCGACCCGTCCGCCACCAGTAGAAAAGGAAGAAGATGGCACCCTGACAATTGAACAGCTTGACAGTCTCCGAGATCAGTTCTTAGATATGGCACCTAAAGGTAAGAAAAAAATCACCACAGATGAAACCCAAGATGATTAGAATTGCCTGTGGTGGCTATCGCTTGGCAAGAAGATGAGTGACCTCTGTTGGAATGTGTAGTACTGCAAGAAGACCTTGCTCTGCTTCAGTCTGTCAGCTATTTGCTCTAAAGGGCATCCATCTGAATTAAAACAAGGAGGAGAGTTACAGTGATTGACACTCCGGCAGTGTGGGGGTGTGGCGGTGGGCATCCTTGGTAACTCTTTTCTCCTGTCTTCCTCCTTTGTCTCCTTTGACACCATTTGACATATGGAAGGTAATCTTTGTTCATATTTCTAAGTAGCGATGTATTGGGGATGCTGAGTTTCTGTTTCTATCTATCCAGGGAGGGGATAGTAGGAAGTGAAGTATGTCCCTCTTAGAACTGCCGTTTCCTTCAGTGCCTCGTAGATCTGGATCAGAACAAATGAGTTCCTGAAAGATACTTGCCTAATTTATTTGGTCACCTGAATGCTTACGTTATTTTCTTCACATAAATTGTTGAGTGCCTTCACATTTGATCATGACAGGTCTATGTCTTCTGCAGTGAGTCCCACCGGTTAGTATCCTATGTAAATTCAGACTGATATGTGTGTAGGATCATCATCTATAATCACCAGAACCAAACACTCACTCCATCACAAAGCTGTTAAGCAGTATGTTTATGGCCATATAAATTTTGGACTCTGCTAATTGAAAGTTTGTTCATCTTATGTGTGAACAAAGTTGTCTTTCAAAACAGGTTTATTTTACTTCTCCAAATGTCCTAATTATTAGGAAAGCATCCTTTTTCTGTAAAGACACTCCATGGGTTTAAACATAAACTCAGTCTCACTTTTTGAAAATTTCCAGAAATCCATAGAAAATATTATTGAAAGCAACAATGATAACTCATTCTATACTCTATGGTTTCCTTGTCAAGACCAATGGGTATCAAGGTGTACATATGTGTGCTTGTATGAACACAAGCACTGGCACGTGTCAGCTCATCAAATAGCTTAAGAAATCTTTATGTATCCAATGTGTATAAACACACAATGTGTCTAAGGACAGACATGCTGGCAATATTTGGAAAAGATTAATGTGGACACTAGAAAATACCAAAATTCCAACTTTGTCAGAAGCCAACTCCGAAATCCTGTTACCTTCTAGCAAGACAGAGTCTATCCTCTTTCCCTTGAATGAATTTTACAATGTATTTTAAATTTATAATTGTGTGTGTGTGTGTGTGTGTGTGTGTGTGTGTGTGTGTGTGTGTGAGTGAATGCCTTCATGAAATATATGTAAATACATCATGGACATTCCTGGTGCTAGTAGAGATCAGAGGCAAGCATCAGAAGCCCTGGAACTATGGTCACAGGTAGTGGTGAGCCACCTTGTGGATACTGGGAGCAAACTATAGGCCCTTCAGTTAAGTGCCATTGCCCCAACCTCCACAATGCCCTTTTATCACATGATTTCCTTTTGAAGTAGGAAAGTCCATGCTAAATATTTACATACAAAATAATGGTGACTGAGAGGAAACTATATGATTAGTGAACTAACAAAACCATTTAGAGGCATTTGAGTAGTTAAAAGTGAACTTTTCTTTCTTTTTTTTAATTTATATTTTATTGAAAAAAAAATTCCCACCTCCTCCCAGCCTCCCATTTCCCTCCCCCTTCTCCCATTCCTCTCCCCCTCCTCCCACTCCTCTCTGCCTCCCTCTCCAGTCTGAAGAGCAGTCAGGGTTCCCTGCCCTGTGGAAAGTCCAAGGTCCTCACCCCTCCATCTAGGTCTAGGAAGGTGAGCATCTAAACTGGCTAGGCTCCCACAAAGCCAGAACATAAAAGTGAACTTTTGAAGATTATAAGTCATTAATAATTTATTTCTAAAGGGATCCAAGTAATTATGGTGAATATCATAACACATTCTTCAATATATCCTCAAAGTCAAAGATGACATTCCCGGCTAAGAATTTAAAACTAAATAGCAAATGGTATTTTACAACCTGACACACTCATATCTCAATATATAAACTCTAGAAACATTGGAATAAAAGTATGTCTACAGATAAAATTTGTCTTTTTTTATGAGTATAATAAATAGGGGAAGACCATTTTCAGACAATAATGAAACAGCAAGATTGATGTTTTGATCACTGTTCTATTGTTGTGAAGAGACACTATGTCCATGGCAACACTTATAAAAGAAAGCATTTAATTGGGGTTTGCTTAAAAATTAATAGATTTAGTTCATTTTCAACATGGCAGGGAGCCTGGTGTCAGTCAGGCAGACATGGTTCTAGAGAAATAGTTGAGAGTTCTTCATCTGGATTCTCAGGTCGCAGAAAGAGAGTGATACTGGGCTTGGCGTGGGCCTTTGAAACCTCAAAGCCCACTCCCAATGACAAACTTCCTCTAAACAAGGCCTCATCTCCCAATCCTTCTCAAGTAGGGCTACTCACTGATGACTGAGCTCTCAAATGTAAGAGCTTATAAGGTCATTCTTATTCAACCCACCATAAGAGAATGGATAGGGAAAGAGGAAAGTAAGTAATAGCTAAAAATTTTAAAAAACATAATTAGAAAAAACTATCTGCTATGGTAGAGTTTAGAATCTGACTTGAAAAGACAAAGAAAAATATAATATAAAGCAGTAGGTTAATTATGAAACAGAATATGAAATCTAGGAAAGTGCCCATGAGTGCAAAGCAAAGAATTGGTGTGTAATGATTACGGCTCGTCCAAGAACAAAATATGTGGAGAAAAAGATTAGCAGATCTAAGGAAGGGTTGAGTGATTTGGTGACAAGGATCTAGAAGATATGTAAATTTAGAAGAACAAACTTTAGAAAATGTATAGCAAAGAGTATAGGAGGATGGATGTTCAATGAGCTGTCAAGGGAGTGGCTGGTATTTCCTCCCCCAGCTGAGTGAAAACTGCTGGAGAACAGTCTTTATCAGAGGAGTGCTCTGAACACACTCAGCTGGAGATAATGCACACAAGGATAACTGCTGTCGTTTAGACAGAGGGTACAGAGCTGGATATGAGATGTGGGATTTTTAATGATTCAAAGTTAGTTATGGTCTAAGTTTGATCAAATTATAAACAAACAACACCCAGCTGAAAAGAATATGCATGCTGTATGTTTATTTCTAGATCTATGCTAAACACTTAGTCATAGTGTTGGTGTCTCACCAACTGCAGTAATGTTCATGGTCATTGTTTTTGCTGTTGATTGCCTAAACATGGCCTGCACAAGACCACAGCAGCCAACACTGCGGCATAGATGGGGGAAGGGCTCAAAAGGCTCCGCCCCTAGCTGAGGAGCTACAGACAGTCTGTGGCTACTGAAAAGGAGAATATGTTTTCTTCAGGTCAAGCCCCCTAAGAAGTAGACTGCTCAAGACAAAATGATTAGCCCTGTACTCATATTCACAAGAGCAACACCAACTGCATGTATACATAAAAATATATACACATATACATTTATATTATGTACATATGTATATATATATATATATTGAATGAGAAGAGTATATGTATTTAAGAGGCAGATATATGTGGGAGGAGTTCTTCAATAACCATGTGGAGGTTTTTTTAAAGGAAAAGACTCTTCAGATGCAGTGACTAAAGTCACCAGAAAGCAGAAAAAGACACGAAAACTTGATTACTACCTACCAGAAAGAAACCATCAGTTTTTGAAAATCTGGCTCAAAAAGTACCCTTGGCTTGTATACGATGAGCTATTAAACATTATGTTCTGTGCCCTGTGTCGTAAGCACGGGGTGAAGTCGGGGGGAAGTCAAGTGAGTTTTTTCTACGGCACAGACAACTTCAGGGCTGAATTTCTCAGTGCCCACCACCTCAGTGAAGCCCATGCCAAGGCATCTCTGATGGAAGCAACAAGTGGTTCTCCAGTGAACAGAGCTGCCACAGAGATAGTGGTAAGGACCATGAGCAAAGTTACTCTTGGGAGAGTAGAGAACCTATTTAGATCATGTCATGCCCTAGCGAAGACTGGACGGCCCCTCAAAGACTTTCTTTGGATGTGTAAGCTGGATGATATGAAGGGTGTCGACATAGGCCCAGTCTTCAGAACTAATAAATCAGCAAGAACATTCACACATTACATTGCTGAAGTCGAAAGAAAAAATCTAAGAGAAAAACTAGAAAAAAGTAAGTTTTTCTCAGTCATCAGTGATGGAAGTATAGACAGTTTAGCCGAGGAAGTCACAATGGTCTATGTTCAATTTGCACATGCAGGAAGAGTGCAATGTCAGATTGTTGGGGTACAGTCAGTAGAACAGAAGGACCCCTTGACAATAAAAACTGTTATTGAGAAAACTCTAGAGATGAATCTTCAACTTAGGCTGTCAAGCCATGACTGGGCAAAAAAGTTAGTTGGTTTTGGAAGCAGTGATTCCCCTGGAATGGAGGGAGAGAACCGAGTGGCCCTGCTTTTGAAAGAAATACAGCCATGTGTGCAAAGTGTGTATTGCTTTGCACATCACCTAGAAATGGCTTATAAAACAGTGTTCCAGAGTGTCCCTCTGTACCACGACCTCACGGGCCTCCTTACCAATATTTATCACTTCTACCGCCACTCTCCGCTTCTGAGGAATTCTCTCATAACTGCCTTCAGAGACCTCCACCTTCGACCTGTGATGCCTTCTCAAATCAGAGGCAGACAGTGGCTTCATGAACTACAGGCTGCCCTCCAGAACTTTCTAAAAGGATACCCAGCAATTGTTCAGCAACTGCATTCAGTAAGTAATTTTGAAATATGTTTTTCTGGAACATCAAAAAGTAATCCTATAGAATTCTTTGGAATAAGTTTTTTGAGATGGAGAAATATCTAGCGTATCATTCCAAACTTGTATTACAGGCAGATGAAGGCAAAAATGATACCGACCAACAGAAAGCCAATGAACTTCTAGATCTTCTTCTCCAAGCTGATATCATCAAATTTGCTCATTTCTTGATGGACATCATTAGTGTCCTTAGTGTTCTGTCCCGTGCCAGTCAGGACAGAAATTCTTCAATTGCAGATGTATTTACTACCTTGGAGTCAACACTGAAAATGCTCCAGATTTATCAATCAAGGTGACAGGTTGAGACCATCTGAGGGTCTGTCAAGGAAGACAGTTTGACAAGGGGAATTCTTTTCCTGGTGGGTATCCATTTAATTCTTTACTTGGGTGATCTTCTTCCAGACCAGGGCCAAAAGAACGCAGGGTGGATTCAGCCACACACTTTCATGGTAACTACCTCCAGGGGAAAGAAAACATCTCTACCGTGAGAAAGGTGGTTTTAACACATCTTATCAAGAGGCTGCAAGACTGTTTCAGAGATGCCAGCCTAGATGTGGTGAGAGCAACCATGATTGGAAGCTTTAAACTGTGGCCCGCAAAGATAAATCAAGGTAACTCATAGGCATCAGTGACTCTGAACTCACTGTTCTGTCGACTGCATGATGTTATTTTGGGTATGTGATATTTTGTTTATCTGTATCGATTGCAGAATTTGGAGAAAAAGAGATATCCATTCTGATCTCACATTATGAACCAGTTCTAGAAGCTGCCAATGTGAAAACTGACGAAGTAGATACCGAGTGGAGCATGTTAAAATTAGAGATATATGCCAGGTGAACAGGAAGCAAACTGAAGAAAGTGACACATATCAGTAGCTGCGTAAAGGCTAGGTCTCTCAATCTTTCCTGTCCTTTCTCTTGCCTCCTAGATTTCAGAATGTTCGGAAGCTGACCTGGGATTTTGTAAACTCCATTTACTCACATAAATATCCAAATATCCTGATGCTCGTTGACTTAGTTCTGGCCCTCCCTGCAAGTTCAGCAGAACCAGAACGCGGATGTAGTCAGATAAAACGCTCCCACTCACACATGGATGAGAAAACCAAGGCTGAGAGCTTGACAGACATCCTCGTCATTCAGCTGAACTCTCCAGACATCAGCAGCTTTGACCCTAGGAAAGCTATCCATTTGTGGACTACAAGAACACAATCCTCAGCTGCTCACGTGGGACCTGATCTGGACAGCTCCTCAATCTCAGAAAGCCAAGATGAAAGAGATGAGTGATGCTGCTTACGTTGGCTTGTTACTGATCACAACAAATCTAAAGAAATAATCTTTAAAAGTATTTAAAGTAAAGTAGCAGCCAGTCTTCGCCTCAGAGGCAAAAGACACTCGGCATTTTCCAAATATACAAAGCGATACAAAGCAAAAGCAAAAAAAAAAAAAATTCAAAATCCCTTTTGTTTTGTTTCTATTCTGTGTTTGCATGGTTTGATTTCAATTCCTGGGGTGAAGGCTGGGACTCCTAAGCAGCGTTTCAACGTCACCTTTCTGAGCATTTTCTCGAAGGCCGAGCAACTGATGCTCTTCGCTTGCTCAGACTTGCCGGACAACTGACTCTGGTTCCTAGACTTCTAAAGTCTAGTTGCCTTGAGTAGCTCACCATGCCAAACGGATGGAATTCTTTTTAAATTTATCTCTGAACAAATGTTATCACTGAAACTGTTATCGACGGTGTCTGAAAAGGATAGTATGCCTAAATGCCTTGGACAGCTGAGTAACAAGGTCAAATGTTAAGAAGGCTTTCACACTTTACACTAAGATGCCCATATGAACAAATCCTACGTGAACCGAAAATAGCAAATTTTGCAACATTTTGTTTCCTAATGTCGCCATGAGAACATATTATACAATGGCTAGAATTTTAAGCGCTTTGCTTCTCTTGGCAGTTTTAATAGATTTTATTTGTGGTTCCATCTTAAAGAACATGTTTGATTTATTTATAATATATGAAACTCAGCGTGGCATCATATAAACTTTTATTTCCAGGGAAACATTTTACCCTGGAAAATGTTCTCATGACTAATATTAGATGCTTCTGTGAAATCAAAATAATATAAACTTCATCTCTGAATTACCTGTGGATGTTTAATTATACCAAAAGAATAAGGGTGAACTCCTGCTAATCATCGTATTGCTTTACAAGTCTTATAAAAATACATGTGGTTTGAAACATTGACATTTCAAAGGGATAACTGCATTTTCCTAGGGGTTGGAAGAAGCAGTGTGGTTCATGTGGACTCAGTGATATGATGAAAACTCAGACATAAAAGGAAACATTAGAATGCTATGTCTAATTCACCTTTGTTACTCCTGAAAAAAGGATAGCTCTATACAGTGTATCTGACAAATACTTGGATGTATATAACTGGTCTCCCATAATTCTAGAAGGTACCTTGGCTCTGTGTGTTATCCAAATGTTTTTGTTGTTGTTTGCATTTATTTGTTTTGTTTCTCTATTTTTAATGCATGTGCGAGCAACTTGGAGTAAGCTCTAAGAAGCTGTGCCTTGTAGATATACTAAAGTAGATTAGTGGACAGGAGCAAGGCAGTTGGATATTTAGTAGTATTTTAGAGTTAATTAGAACCTGTAATCTCATTGAACTCATTCAATAGCCATCCAAACCTCCCTGCAGTTAGAAAGCAAGCAATTGCCACCTGGAGGACAAACTGAGAAATGGGTGCTACCTTTGTTGTGCCATCTCGTTTGCATGCATTTGAAAAACGAACTCTTTTACCTCTGTATTCTGCTGGAGATAGCAAAAGTTAGCATGGCTCTTAAAAATTCAAGCCACTTGGACCAAAACATCAAGGAAGATTTTAGTCTAAGGATTATGCAATTTAAATATTTTCTCAACCAGGAATGTTTGTTTGTTTTCCTGGAACATAGAGGAGACTCTTTGGAGAGATAACAAGTGCATCCGGATTTTTAAAAATGTTTTTAAAGTAGCCTCTTTCTAAAGTACAAGTTGCAGTGCTAGAAATAATTAAGAAATTCAACAAATAAATGTTTCCTTGTGTTGTAGGCATCATAGGAAATAAGGCGTTCACTGACATTCTGCTTGATTTGGTGACCCTGAACCTCGGAACGAATAACTTCCCGAGCAGCTGGATGCACCTCACCCAACCTGATGTAAGCATCTGCTTTGCTTAGGCTCTAAAAGCCTTTAGTGCTGGCTTCACTTGATCTGTCAGTAGTTCTAAGAGAACTAATACTAACACAGTTGGTGGCACTAGCAAGAAGTCTATGAAATTTAAATGAGTGAGGGAACTTGAAAGTAAGACAGATTATTGATGACCAAACATTGACACATTTCAGGAACTGAGAGAGTCAACCCATCAGCTTAGCTTGCAACTGTCTTAGCAAGAAGCAGTAGATGATTTTGAGAGTCCTTGTTTCCCACCATAGTCTCATAGATGCCCTAGGAAATACAGTTACAGTGCACTGCCGTGTTTGTTTGTGATGTTCCCTGTCTTTAACCTTCCACTGGTGAAGACGCAGGTTAACAGAAATGCCATGAGTCAATCGGATGAGTAACAGTAAACAAAAGCCACAAATGTCAAGAGAGCAAAAATAAATAAAATCCTTTCTAGTTATTGACTGATGTGGATCAGTTGTTAGAACAGAAAACGAAAGTAGAGCCAAACCAGAAATGGCTCTGCCTGACAATGCAAAATCCCTCTTCCCTTGGAACCAAGCTCTGAAAGCCTTAGTGGGAGGAGCTTCAAGTTATTCCCACAAACACTCCAGTGACATATTCCTTTGTTCTTTCAGTTGCAGGAGATAACGTCTTTATTAACAGTAAACTCAGAGTTCGTGGACTGGAGGAAGTTCTTGATGGTCACAGCAATGCCATGGCCCATACCCCTGGAGGAGGAGCTTTTGGAGACTCTGCAGAGGTTTAAGGCCCTGGACGAAGCACAGACAGGCACCATCACTTTCGAACAATATAAGCAGGTAGACCAGTAATACCAGAACCCTTTGTCCTAACAAGGGCCCAGCTCACTGATGACACATCACATTTCAGGTTGCTGCTGTGTTCCTTAGAAGCTCATACGTAGCCAGCACAAACAGAGTCAAAGTTCTAGGCAGGAATTTGGCTTCTATCCTCAGGGAAAGCAACAGAAAAAGAAAAATAAAGCCAATATGTCCTGGGGAACTAAGGTTCCTTAATATGGTAACAAAGCCTTCGTTATCCTTCTTCTGAGTTCTCAGCCAGTAGTTAGTTGCCCACAGGTGTATATCAAAACCACATGCAGGCCTTTAAAGTGTCCGACTGTCCAGTCCCCTAAACTCCAAGGAGTAGCAAGAGCAGTGATGGCTGAAGGGGGTTTTGTGCTTTTCCTTTGGAATGCGAGGATTAGTGGATGATGGAACTTCTTTTGACAGAGGTTCCTCTGTTCCATTTCAAATGTCTATAGATATACAAGCAGATGTATCCTGTCTGATACTTCAGGTCAAGAGGCAGTTCTAAGTCACTGCCCTAGATGTGGTGGTTGAAAACTTGGATGGGTGAAACCACCTAAAAAAAAGTGATGGGTGACCCAGAACACAATACCTGCTCACTCAAATTAGTGGATGGAATGTAATGGTGGCTTGTTATAGAGCATTATTGCTAGAATTTTTAATACAGAAACCAAATTACAAATTATTGAAGAAAATAATTGGTCATTAGGAAGATGAATGGAGATAGATAGATGATAGATAGATAGATAGATAGATAGATAGATAGATAGATAGATATCCTTCTAGCCATCAAGTCAGATATATGAACATCTACTCCAGTTTTTGAAAATTTGAATGTTGTGATTAATGATGGAATTCTATAAATGACACAGGTGCCTGAACTACTTGCTTCGTCTCTACTGAGTGTGACTTGTTCCTAGTCCATATCACTAGAGACAACAAAGAAAGGAGTCATTTGTAAGGCCTTAACTTTGAAGCAGGGTAATGATCTGTAGGGAATTTTCTCCCATGTGGTTTTTCACTGAAAGCTTACAGAGTTTCCAGTCTTGTCTTATTTAGATTAATAGGTGGCATCCTTTTCATTGGGTAGTCTAGAGGTTCCTGTGCTCAGACACTGAACCAAATGATGAAACACTTGATCCCTAATGGCTGATCAAGATGCTAGTTTTGCTAATTGAGCTCTGGTGTATGTACTTCTCAAACACCAAATTAGGAATGTCGCACCTGCTTGCAATTTGTTATGATGACTTTCTTTGAAAAATGAAAGCCGTGGAGCAAAACCTATACTGTGCCCAGAGAGCTTAAGAATTTTAAGAAACAGACATTTGTGGAAACCTTAGTTGTTGATTGACACAGGTTATCAAATTGAACATCTTCCTTTTACAAATAAGGGAACAAATTTTGCTGGCAACATTTTCCAAAACACTGATTCAAACTAGAACCGTCTGTTGGCGTGAATCCCTTTCCTTCCTACTCCCGGATAGCCCAGGACTCTGACTGTGCACTTGACTTTACTGCATGCATTTTTCAGACTTCAAACATTAGCTGGCTCAAAAAAAAAAAAAAAAGCTCTTTCATGGGGGAAAAGTCAAAACCATTTCTAGAAGAAATTTTTATGTCATCTATTGAATATGTCACATTAGAGCAGTAAAATAACATAACTGTGGTACTGAAATCAGCTTTTCTAGGAAGAAAAAGCTGTCTGCTGTGATTTCTGTTTGTCTGCCTCTCTCCTTTGACTCTTTGCAAGTTCACCACAACAGCCATTAAGACTTGTGCCAATTTCTGAAGCTTCTGAAATGGAAGTTGTTCAGACAATGTTCTGTGGCTGGGTAATGAGCATAAAGTCTTATTTGTCTTTTGCTTCGGGTCCTGTTGTCACTATCACGAACTATCCTATGTAGAGGTTTAATCAGACTATAGAATTGTATAGTGTGGAAATGTACAAAATATAGAATTATATACTTTTGAAGCATCAACTCATCTTTTTACCAGTGAGAACATATAATTGCCACGAGCTCAGTCATTCAGATGTTTTAGGACCAAATTAAACACAGTACAACTTCTCTAAGGAAACGCCAATAGTCTAAATTCTTTAGTCAAGTGTTAGTATAACAGTGTCAAGAACATTTTCATATTTTAAAGAGAAATAGAGTCTATTAATCCAGTAAAGCAGTACAGTTAACTAAATGTTGCTTCTCAGTTTAACCACATTCAGACTCAGTAGCTTAAAATTTAAAATTTCACACCACTAAAATTTTATGGGTGAGAATTTTGAGTTATTTTTGTATAGATTTTGTTGCTGTGTCTTTAAGTTCATTGGTATTTTCTCCACAGAGTAACTTACTAATCATATAATCAAGTATATTTTCCTGTTGGGTACAGTATTTTTTATTTCTGTTAGTTGTAGAAGTATCTCCTTTTCAGCATAGAAAGAAACCCATGCTTTACATCTACAGGAAACCCATGGTTACCATTAACTATTCCAGAAAGTGCAATCAATTCTTGGAAGAAAGAAAAGAAAGCTTGGAGTATAGACAACGTAGTAACTCTTGGTGCAAGTGTGCATGTGTGTGTGTGTGTGTGTGTGAAGAGAATTTTATTAGATATAAAATTCAAGTTTCTCAATATATACTCTAGCAACTCAACACTTGTTGTGTGGTGTTAAGTGGCAGACATGAATGTCAACTCAAAGTGGAAGAAGGTTGAGGTATAGTCAGGTCAGGGTCATGCTTAAAGGAGACGGATTAGAGGATCCTCCCCGCGGTGGTGTGATCTAAGCCTGGTCTCGAAAGAAGTATTGATTTTCATGAGTGAAAAGGAGGATAGAAGTCACCTTAGACACAAAGGGCAATCTGATCTAAAGACTAAGATCAGACACTGAATCTGAGAAGAGACTGGTGTAGCAACATTGAAGGTCTGAGCAACTCAATGGGGTCACATAAAAAAAAGGCTGAAACAAGTAAGAGGGAGACAGGAAACAAAACCAAAAAAGCTGAGTGGCTGACACATGGCAGAGGTCATACGGCTATATAATAGTAGCAGTGAAATTGGAACAAAAGGAAAAATGGTGGAGGCATTCCCAAATGGGAATAGGAAGGCAGTTTGAAGGTATGACCAGGATATGGGAAATGAAGGCTACTGTTATCAACACAAAGACCCCTCCAAAGTGTAGTCAGCAAGAACTTAAGATGAGGTCATAACTTCCAAGTGATTGTCACACTCCAAACACTAAAACATAGCTAGAACCCGTACTATGTTGACTTTTATTTGTGTAATATATGTTGGTATGATAGCACTAACAAATACTTTATCATATATGAAAATAAAAATGGCAAAAGGATGAGATTAAAATAAATGCAAATGCATCTATTGTTTCTCTCTGTGTCTTCTCTAGCCTATATTTTGGAGATCACTGGGTAGAGAGTAGAACAATACTGCTTCACATTTTGGCTTTAAGAGGAATGATTACATCTTTGCACAATATGTTAAGGATTTTCATTATATGTAAATATTTTTCTTTGTTTGTAGGCTGGATTGTGGTTTACAGGAGATGAAGATGTAAAAATTCCAGAAAATCCCCTTGAACCATTGCCCTTCAACAGGCAGGAACATCTTATAGAGGTAACCAGTAAGATTCTTTTTGTTGTTATTATTGATTTTTGAGATGCTTATCATCCTGTAACTCAAATTCAGCCTTCCAAGCACAGGGCTTACAGATGGAAACCATCACACCGATGTTAATCAGATCATTTTTTTTAATGCATTTTCTTCCTGTTCTTCTACCTGAGTTGAGGAATTTTCCCAATTCTGCCCTTGCTTCTTAGATCCTTTTGTTGTTTCCCCAAAGCCGAAGCTTTGATACTGATTCAGAGAACCATTCCCTGTAGAGAAATTCTATGGGGCCAAAATTTTCTATTAGCTATGTGATTATTGAAAACTTTCCATGGACTTGCTTGGATTTCAGTTGTTTTTTTGTTTTGTTTCCCAACTATCATAATAAGCCATTCTCCCAATTTTAAAACTCATAAGCATTCTTCCAATTCTAAAATTGAGGGAAAAGATTCTATCATTTCACAAGTATTTTCTTTATCCACTTTCTTTGATTATGTTAAACATGACGAGACGTACAAACAATGTTGCCTATATCCATAAGTAACTTCCTGCCCTCAGTATGACATCAATAATAGCACTAAAATTTACTGCAATTTCTGAGGCCACATAGATGCAAAACCTCAAAATCTGAAGGCCACTCTGACTTCTATATAAATGATAAGTATTTACCTAAAAATAAATTCAAGGGTAGCCGCATTCAGTAATATAGTAGAAAATCTGAACTGTAGACTTAGACATGACACCAAATTCATTATAATATATTGATGGCTCAGTTTCTGGTTAGTCACAAGCTCAAAATTGCAGTACAAAATTGGATATAACTCCTTTCTAACATTTAAGTAAGCAATTCCCTTCAATTGGACTCAATTTTTAATTTTTTTTTACTTTTGATATCATAATTATACCATTTTCCCTTCCCCTTCCTCTTTCCAAACACTCCCATACACCTCTCCTTCATCTCTTTCAAATTCATAGCCTCTTTTTTCATTAATTGTTTATATATATTATACAGTTTGCATAATATATATTTTCAGGGCTGGCCATTTGGTTTTGAATAAGCAATTAGTGTACTCTTTCCTAGGGTAGACTATTTCTCCCACTCTCAGCATTCCTTAATTACCTGTAATTCAACTCTTTTTTTTTTTTTTTGCCCTAAGCACTTCTGCTACATGATAGCAGGAGAGAATTTGAAGGAGGAGCCATGTAGTTACTGACAAGGTCCAAGATATGTGCTTGACCATTAGGGTTAATAGTTGTTTGTTGATGCTTTTAATGTGAGACTGGAGGATTGAGATAAATTATCCTATGAATCGTTTCCTTTATGGGGACAAAGCTATTATTATGTGCAGACTAGCTGGCCTGGAACTTGCTGTGCACACAAGGGTGATTTTGAACTCACAGATATCTGCCTGCCTCTTCATCCTGAGTGCTAGGATTCAAGGCATGTGCCACACATTTGTCTCTCGTACAAAGCCCCGGGAAGGTGGTTTCCACATGACTGTATGAACACGTCTCTCAGTGATATGAGCAGGCTCCTTGGTACTTGGGAGGGATGCTGCTGCTTGACCATCATGTCACATGAAAAATAGTTTTCGTGAAAGCTACAAGTTTTTAGACATGTCAATCCCAGACGGTATTTGTAGTTTTTTATTCAGCACTTAGAAGCACAGAACATGTTCCTATGACTTTAGGAACAAAGAAAGATGTAACTCTAACATCCTGGTAGAAAATTCATGGAGGAAAAGAGAGTGTGGAATCAGAAAGAGATATCCACATGGGCGAAGATGGCTAACAGCGTAGGTGAGTGAAGACATGTACACATGCTGTGTGGTGTCCACAAGACAGAAAAGATCATCTTGGTGCTGTTTTCACACACACACACACACACACACACACACACACACACACACACACACGCTCGCATCCTTGGGTATTCTCAGCACCACCCTTAACATCTCAATGTTCATAAAATATAACTTGTCCTAAACTGTGAGGTCCCCACAATATTACTTAATCCATACTATGGGCCTATTGTTTGTGTTTATATAACATTTTACTCTTTGATAGTTTCATTTATATATATATATATATATATATATATACACATACATATATAACTGTAATGAATATTAGCCTTTGCATCCCTTACTACCTTATCGCCTTTTCCTCTCTTCTCCCTACTGAATCCATTTTCTTTCCAATGAGTCAGCTTCTTACCTCCTATTTTGATGTCTTTTTTGAATATACAACCCACTGAATTTAAATAAGGTTGTCTACATGAGCATGGGTGGAAGGGTATTTACTGGACCATGGACAATTTGCATAATTATACCACGGAAGGAACGGACATACTTCCCCTTCCACCCTCAACAGGTTAACTGTCAATAAGCCCTTCAGAGAAGGACTCATGAGGCCTTACCCCTCCCTTCTAGGGTGACATGTTGATGAGCCCACGCATGCATAGCTCTTGTGCAGGGAACCACAGATGCAGTGAGGTCAGGAGTGCACCGTGTCATGTTCCACAGCAAAATTAGCTCCTCATGAGCTGGTATCTTACCATTTTTAAAGACTTACAAAACCCATGCCTCGTTCCTTAAGGTACTCAATAAGCATTTGTTGAATGGCTGAAGCAACTAATTAGTGTTACTTTGCATCTTGTAGCAATCGTTACGGAGTTAGTGAGTGGCCTGATATAATATCCACTTGCTGTCACACACTTCAGTAAATCTAGCTCTGACTTACCGGGATTCTCTGTTCAGCATTACCCCGTCTGCCTCTTCACTACCACACTCAATCTGTTTTCTCTCCAGTTAAAAACTGTGTCTGTGTGACAGTTCTTCTTTAGGCTGTTTGCTGACTGTGAGAAAGATCCACCCCAGCTTGACTACACTCAGATGTTGCTGTATTTTGCGTGCCATCCGGACACTATGGAAGGGGTCTACCGGGCCCTCAGTGTGGCTGTGGGAACTCACATCTTCCGGCGGGTTGAAACTCCTGTGCTGATCGCAGACAAGGTAACTACATGGCGCCAACATACCTGCTCTGGATTCTGGGTGGAAGTGAGGACACCAGAAGAATCAAAACTCACGATAATAGGAACTCGCTTCATTTCTTCGTCATATTTTCCTGGGTCTCCTTGGTTTTACCCTACCAAGTCTTCCAGTAAACCTGCCTCAATTGCACTAAAATTGGGAAACTCAAATTCCTCCGTATACGTTTGTAGTGAAATTAGCATCTGTTCAAAGTCCCTTGGTGGGGTTGAAGTTTGCTCTAAAAGGAGCAGACTAGACTGTGTTTTGCCAGCAGTGTCAATAATAATAAACAAAAGGAAACACATTATTAACTTGACCCAAGTGTTTCAGAGTATGTATCTGAAGCAAACTCCGACCTCAGACATTATCCTCATCATTATGACTTTTGACACCATTTCAGCCTCGAAACCACAGACATTGGTATCATTTTCCTCAATTGGCACAGAAACTTTCTAGCTAGTGTGGAAGCCATCGTACATTCCCCTATGATTTCTGAGCGACGTGAGTTCCCTGGGATTTTCAGACTGACAGGCCTCCCATCAGGCACAAGGTAACATGCTTCCTTGGTGCCCACTTGATCTTTTTCTGACTTTTGGTTGCCCATCTGTTCTCATAAGGGCAGAATTCTGATGGGATTTCTGCACGCTTTGTGAGCACAGTCGCAGAAGGCTGTTGTAAAGACCCCTCAGAATTACAACCATGCTTATTTTATTTAATAGATTTGTCGAAAAAGAGACAAACTAGAAGACCCTTAACAACTTTCACCTGTGGGAAGAGAAAGGCTCTATTACATTTGAAACCAAACCACAGTTTGACAGTAAGAACCAGGCCAGGGCGAGGACAGACAGGTACCCAATAAGATAACAGGGGGATCTCCAAATACATATGGAGCTAATGATTTAAGAGCTAATGATTTAACAGTTACATGATAGCAAATGTACAAGCAAGGAGTATTGGTCTTTGCTAGCGTTGAAAACTTTAGAATTTTTCCACCTAAGTAACTTAGGTATGGTCATCTTTTCTGAGAATTGTATTTGTTACTTTCACAGTGGTTTCTCTATATCCCTGTATAGATTTGTGCTTCCTTTAAACCAATACTGGATTTGTAACTAATCTTGAACTGCAGCCTTCTCTGAGGTTTCAGTGAAATGGCTGTCCCAGGGACAGAGAATTTACCTGATCACAGATGGTGGCTGCCATTTGCTGTCCAACCTGTCCCCTCTGCTATCCATCTTGCTCACATGGTAAGGTGATAATTTCTGTGAAGCCATCTTTCACTTATACCCAGAGGACTGCATGGGGTCATGTTGGTGGGCAATGGGTACTTGTCTATTTGGGGATGTTCGTAGGTGGTGGGCACTTGTCCATGGTGGGATGTTGGAGGGTGGTGAGCATTTGTCTACATATATAGATGCAGAGATATACAGAAGTCACATAAAAACATAAAACTCAAACCAAAATATATATGCAAAGGACCTGTAAAGTTGAAGAAAAAAATAAAATCCCAGACAAAATATTATGTGGGACTAAAAATGTCTCCGAAGATACCAATTAGGTTCATTTTGTATTGGTCACCTACTGGTGGGCATGGATGCACCTGGCCTTAAGTGTGTTTTTCTATGCACAGTGAGACCCCCTTGGGGGAAACTAATTTTTCATTTGTGAGCTGTCATCTATTGGAGATGCTTCTGGGTTAGGGATGGGGACTTGCATACACTTCCATTCTCATCCTGGGACCCCATAGGGCCCACACCTGTGCAGGCTCTGTGGCACCTCAGTCTCAAGAGGCAATTTGCCTTCTCCCTGTCTCTTTGCCTTTGGTCTTGACTTTCTCTCTTCCAGATATCATTTCATTATACTTCAGAGGGTCGGAAGCTTCTCCATTCTTCAAGATCTCAGGAACCCATTGTCAAGGTTTATATGCAGTCTTGCCCTGATCCTTGGTGCGGCACAATTATACCCTGAACTTCTCAGCAGGATGAGCCCAAATAGAATGCAGAAGTATCATTGTTTCCGCAAATGTTTAGTGAGCAGTTGTGTTTCCTGGGGGCCCCTATACCCAGGTTATAGCAATGGATAAGAGCATTTTGGTAGGATGGTAATAGGTAATAACTAATAAGCAAAATACAAACCTGTCAGATGGTAGCTTTAAACATAAAGACTAACAAAAACATGACAGTGCATGGGGAGTGGTCCAAGAGTTTGGATAAATACATTCTTCTTTGTGAAGTATTCTTACTATAATAAAAACAAAATCGACCAAACAAGAACAAATAATATAAAATAAAATAAAAACACCAATAGCACCTTAGAGAAGAAGTGGTTCATTTCAGCTTACAACTCTCAGTTCATAGTCCATCACTGAGGAAAGTCAGGACAGGAACTCAGGGCAGGAACCAAAGCAACAGTGATGGAGGAACGCTGCTTACTGGCTTGTTCCTCCTAGCTTCCTCAGTTTGCTTTTTTATACACTCTGGGACTCCTTCCCAGAAATAGCATCATCATTCACACGGGGCTGGAGCCCTCCCACATCAATCAACAATAAAAATTTGAAAATTCCCTGTAGATTTTGTGGACAGACGATCTTACAGGGGCATTTCCTCAATTGAGGTTTCTTCTTTCTAGATGTATCTACAGTTGTGTCAAGTTGACAAAAAAACCAACCGAGACACTTATAGGTGTGGAAGAAGAGAGTCTGACAAGGCCCTGAGATGGGGACACTTAGGAGAAGACAAAAGTAAATATAAATGTGTTAAGATGAAGATGGACCTTACAGGTTTAAAAAAGCAGCCAGACCAGCGATGATATTGGGTGATATTTGGGTGAAGTGGACATTGACCAAGATATCTGGGTTTTCATAACAAAGAACTGAGCATGGACACCCAGTCATAGCAGAAAAAAAATTTTATCTATTAAAAAATAGTGCACTTTTAAAGAGAGGATATTGATTATAGAGGAGAGAAAGCTTGAAACTCAACAGTTTATTATACACGAGGTTGGTCTTTTATTTTGCATGGCTTTGTGAACCATTTGTGTATCATGGGCTTTCTGCACATGCTCCTACTGCATGATGCTATGGTCACTGTTCTATTGCTATGAAAAGGTACCATGACCAAGGCAATTTTTATGAAAGATAACATTTAATTGGGAGTTTGATTACAGTTTCAGAGGCTTGGTCCTTTAAGAGTATGGCGGGAAGGATGGTAGCAAGCAGTCAGGTATAGTGCTACAGATGTAACTGAGTTCTACATCTGAAATTTCAGGCAGCAGGAAAAGAAATGACATTGGGCCTGGTTAGGGCTTTTGAAACTTGAAAGCCCATGCTTAGTGGTACACTTCCTCCAACAAGACCACACCTTCTAATTCGTCTCAAGTAGTGCCTCTCCCTGATGATCAAGCATTCAACTACATGAACCTGTGAAGGGCATTGTTATACAAACTACCACACATGGAGTTTGTGAGGAGTCACATGTTACCTTTAGATACTCTGAGGCACCTTTGAACCTGTGCCAGTATCTCCAGACGGTACCAGCTCACTTTAGCGGGAGAGTTTCCTGCCTTTCTCTCTGCCACAAGGTTCTTCTCATAAGGTAATTTATTTCCGCCTTTGTCTCCCCCACTTTCATGGGTTAGCAGAACTGGATAGTAAGGGCTGAGGGGAGAGCCTGGCTCAGCTTCGCCTGTTGAGAGACGATGTCGTTGGAAGAGCACGGTCACCCGTCTTAGCTCATCTCAGGGTCCCTCTGGCTGCTCTTTTGAGCACAGACTAAACGAAAGAGTAGAAATAAGGGAAGAAAGGAGAAGTAGTAATTCATGCAGGGCTTTTCCCATCCATTGATGCCCGTGGCCAGATTATCCCCGTTTGGTGTCTAACAAGTCAGTCTTGGTTTCTCCAAAGTAGCTGCACATAGAAAAATGGTCAGTATTTGTGAACATAGTTAGAAAAGAAGACAGGGAGTTTTTAAGAAATGGAGTCTCAGCTAGAGGAGCAAAGAGACAAGGAGAGGGACAAATAATTCTGCTCGGAGTAAGAAAGGCCAAAGAGTAAGAGGCTGTGCCAAAGCCATTACCATAGCAACATGTACCTGCTATGGGGGGTGGCACAAAGGCACCTACAATAAATGGCCTGAATTCCTGTTGTCCCTGACTCGCTCACTACCTCATGTCGGTGTTCCTGCCCAGGAAAGTAGCTTCATCTGAGAGCTGTTCTCAAGAGCTCTCTTGACGCAAAAGGATATTGTTTAGGAACTAAACTATTACCGCCGCAGAAACCAAAAATGACTGTGGAGGTTGCGACATTTCTCTCTTCAGCCTTCAGGGATTGATTGTTCCAGACATGGAATGAACTCTAAGCACTTCAGAAACATAAGAGTTGTCCACGCCACTCACTCCCACTCATGCCTGAATAGTGTTTTATCCCAATCATGCTATTCATTCATTCCCGTCCATTCCCGAGACCTTTCCAAATGCGTTCTAGCTTCCTGGGCAACCACCTCCCAAGAGTCTGCAAAGATGTCACTCAGAAATCAACTCCAATCAGCGTCTATGCACCCTCAAGACATTCTGTCAAATCTCTGCTTTTACCTTCTGCCTATACTATTATGACAACTGGAAATCCCCCCGCCCCCCCACACACACACATTTTATTCTTCTTTCTGGTGAACTTAATCCTTAAGTGAGTGAATTTTGGGGAAAATGGCTAAGAATTCTGGAACCTCTGTGATGTTAGACTTAGCAAATTGTTAGTTGGCAGCTCCCACATCGTTGAGGTCTTGTTAACTGCCCTTGGCAGCATGTTTGAGACTCTGGAATTGGAAGCATGTACAATCCTATTCTTTCTTTCACTTGGGCTTTAATTCTCAGAACCAACACCTTTTTTCTGTGTCAGATTAGACCCGAGCCGAGTGAGTAAGAGAAATTCATGGTCAGAAAGTTGCACGGGCATCATTTCAGGGGCATGCTTACCGAAAGGCTTTGAGGTCAGTATCCAAGAGTCAGAGCAGTAGAACACAGTGCTCAAGGATGCCCCCATCCTCTGTTTAAACCTCATGGATCTCTCTGTTCTGATGTCACACATAAAAATTCAAAAGCACTGGCTTTTCCTCTCACTACTAACACGGGTTTATCTCTCGGGTGTCTGTTGGCATGAATCCCTTTTCTTGAATATGCCTTTTAGACTCACGCCTCTAAGAACACAGGCTGTTCCTTCCATCCTTTCCTCTCTTCCCATTGGGCCATAATGTCTATTCCAAGTCTAAAGGACAAAAACAACAGGAATTAAAAACAAAAGAAGCCTCTGACGTTAGTAAGAGAAGGACTCTTTTTCCTAAAATGTTGGGCATTTAAATTATTACATTTTGGATTAAAGATTATCTATTCCATGATGCGTGTATTGGATCTTTAAAAAAGGCAGTATGTCCTAACTATGCAAATGGTGACAAGGAGGCCAGATTTTCCTGACCTTTAAACTGCCTGCACATCGAACAAACTAGTGATTTGTTAACCCACAGGTAGTGTCTTTACCCTGTTGCCATGGTGCCTGTGCTAAATTTCACATAAATGCCTATTCATTAGGTACCTATTCAACAAGAAATTTTATGTCCAATCTATATTCATCTCAGTCTAGCAAATGTTTTGCTGACCTAGAAACCTATTGATGAGTAACTGTAAAAGTAATCACCAAGGACCCAAAGCAAAGACACTAACACCTGTTTCCAGATTCAATTTCATGTTTTTTAATTGTTGTAAGTAGAAAAGAGGTAAAGAAATATATATTTTAACAAGTGCAGAAATATGTATTTAATCATCAAATATTCAACTGTGATAACCTCTTTTTCAAAACTTAATTAAATTCTATATTTACAAAATATATAAACCCCCAGAAAAAGCAAGGTAATCTCTCCAAGCTAAAACAATTGCAACCTCATTTTTTTCTCTGGTAGCAGTCTCTCCAAAATATGTATGGGGACACATAATTGCCCTCGTGCTGTTATGTGTGGCGTGTCACATTTATTTAGAAAGCTCTTAACTAACAAATAATGAATCACCTGAATTGAGTATTTAAAGACATCAGCACTCCCTTAAATTATAAGTTCCCCATTTCTAGTGGTAAAGGAAAATCAGAATCCATGTGTTCTCAGATATCTGGTCAACCAAAATTCAAAACTATATATTTCTCTATGCTGAGTAAGTAAATACTAATTATTTTTTTCATGAGCAAAAATACTCGTGTGACCCCATATTTACAAATTTACTGCAGAAATTCCGAAGAATAAGGAAATCACTGAATTTACCCCATTGTTGATACTGTAATATGTGTCCTTTATTTTATTGATAAGTAGTCACATAACAAAATGATTCTATGTTTTCTGGGGACTTTATAACGTATTCTGTGAATGCATTCTTGTTAGGGTAGGTATCCTTCCAAACCATAGTATTTTTACAACAGAACTGGGTCCTGTCACAAAACTCTAATTTGTGTCACTTTTCCCCCACTTTGGGGATTATAAATTACCTATTTTTACTGAATTAACTTCTATATTCAAAACTTCTTTATCCACAAATATTCAATATCATTCCTAATCTGTACCTATGAAATCAAGAGATATAATTACTTTTGTGACTTTCAGTATTTAAGATGTTGTTACAGAGGCAACATTGTCTTGGCTATACATGAAATGAGAGCATCTGAAGTCAGGTCTCTTGACTAAATTTTGGAAAGCATCAATAATAATCCCAACCTGACTTTGGAAATTAACTTGTCATAAACTCAATTGAAACCAATTTCAAACAGTAATTCTATCATCTATAGACATTTGGGAATCAGTTAAACTAATTTATTTCTTTGTACCTTTTTGAGGAATGTTATGTACCTGGTCATGTAGAGTACCTGGTCATGAAGTTTGGTTAAGATGAAAGGGGCACATCACACACTGGACCTCTGGATACTATGAGCTAAAGTGCTCTAGGATTTTGACACTGGTTTTGACTGTAACAAGTACATTTTCTTCTACAGCTTGTTTAGTGGGTTTGTGATCAGCACTGGCCTCCTGTATACAGTTCTCATGTAATGAACGGGTTGGTAAAATATTTCTATTGTTGGAAGCACTTCAGTCTGGCTTAACGTCATTTGATTTGACAGACCTCCATCTCCACTGTGAGTCCCAATGAGGAGTTTCCCGAGGCCGAGGACATGACAAGAGAGGAGCGGGAACTGAAAGGGGAGAAAGATGAGCGGGACCAGAAGGAAGAAGAAATCCCCGACAATGCAAATCCTGAAAAGATTTCCATGGAAACACTGCTCAAAGTGTTTGGAGGAGGAAGCGAAGTCCTGGACGCTAATAGATTTGCCAGCTACCTGAAGATAGAGAACATCTATGCAGAGGTTGGTTAGATTGTTTGCATGGAATTCCTTCAGGAACACACCGTATTATGGAGCGCTCATGCTAAATTATTTTATTATATGAATCTACTTTAAAATAACTTCAAGATTGCAAAGTAAACTAATTTCACTTTTGTTCTTTTTTTTTTTTTTAAAGAACTTCATAAAGACTTTTCAGGACCTGGGGGCCAAGAACCTGGAGCCAGTTGAAGTTAACCTTCTCTTGAAACATCCTTACATTCAGGACCTGATTGCAAATTACTTAGACTATAAAATTCCTGTGAGTACAAATCAAAATTGTCCTAATTTGGGTAGTCCCAGCTAAAAGCATGCTGTACATCCCTATCATGAACTATTAAAGAAAAACAAGCTGGGCCTTGCCCAGAGCAGTCAATCTCTAGTGCACAATTAAGGCCATTCTCAGTATTATGCATCTACATACTTAGTACATGATGCTACCTTGGCTATATAGCAGAGGGCTATTGGTAGGTTATAGTTAAAACCAAGTATATGAACTACTAGGAATATGAATGGTTTTGGCCAAACAATGATACTTGTCCTTCTGCTGCATCCTTTAACACTGTTCTTTGTGTTGTGGTGATCCCCCCCAACCATAAAATCATTTTTATTGCTGCTTCATAGCTATAATTTTGCTTCTCTTATTAAAGCATAGAAGTAACAGGCTACAAAGAAAGTAGAGACAAATAGGATTTTACAAGGGATAGGAAAAAAAAGTCTGCATATCTTTTCCTATTGGGATGGGATGATGTGGGCGTCCTAGGCAGAAGGCGAGCTTGGATTAAAGAATAGAAGCAGGACTGGATGGAAGAGGAGGGTCTGACCCCTTGAAAGGCTGTCTGCAAAGGGTAGAGGGTGATTCCAATGATTTAGTAAGAATCATTAAAACTAAAGAAATGAAAGCAAATTTTAAATAGAATTTGGTGAAACAATTGAGGAATCAATAGGCTTCTTCGTATGGGAGTGTGTAACTATTTCTTCATCTCTATACATTTCCGTATCACCTAACATGTTACCGTTTCTCTCTTTTTTCAAGTAGGGTGAGTTCAATATCTGATTGTTTAAACACCCTTTCACCCTGCACAATCTGTTCCACATATCAGGGGAGATGTGTCATCTGATCTACTAAATAATTACTAAATCTCTTAGAATAATGTATAATAGAATTCATTTTCTATTACCCAGACTAAGTAAAAACATAAACTAACAGCCCAGCTATTTCCTCCATTAATTGGAAGAAAACCACATACAAAACCTGGGTAGATCTTTTCAGGGCCAGAGATGATTCTGACCAGGTTCCTGCCTGAAAGTAGAAGCCTTGAGATGACCAGCTTTGAAAGTCAACCTCTGAAGAGCTGCAAGATCCCTTGGAAAAATCTAGGGGCTACACAATTCTTCTAAATGATATATTTCTCCCACTTTGAAAAGTGTTTATTTCCTATAAGGTAGTGTCTAGTCATAGTAACACTATGAGATCTTTTGAACTGGAAGACAGAAGCTGGGTGACTCCCACATAGCGAGCACTGCAGAGCAAGGAAGATTGATAGTGCAGGTCTTAACACCAAAGTAGGACTTTCATAGCTCTTCCTTATACCAGAGTGTAGCAGGATGTCAAATATTCCAAGTAACCACCTACTGTATGCCAGGAAAATTTTGATACCTTGATCACCAAAATCCATTTTGTACAATCCCAACAACTTCTTAGGTATTCAATTCATGCTTTTTCTGGAACCCATCCTCCCAACCATCGTGCAGTTAAACAGGTGCCTATGCTCAGTATCACTTAACACAGTAGAGAGCTAGTTCATTTCTCCATTAGCTAGTAAGCAATTAGTGAGTTAATTCAGTGGTAGAATGCTTCTTTATAAGTCTGAGTCAGATCCTTAAACTCTGTGTCTGACCCCACCCAGTAATCAAAAGACAAGGTGAAAAACTGTGATTCTCACTGGTATAATTTTATCAATAAGAGTTGTGCCAATGATCTGGAAAGCCGAAAACAGGTATTTGAGATCAAAGGGAGGTCTTGTCCAGTACGGAATTCCATTCTTATTTTTGATAATCAAAACCGAAAAGAAGGAAGGAGGGGGAGGGAAGAAGGGAAGGAGGGAGAAAACAGAAAGAAGTAAACATTGCATACTTGGTGGGGGGAAGCTCTCATACCTGTGCTGTTAGTGTTTGCTCCAGATATCCATGTACAAGTAAATAGATCACATTTTTAAATGAACCAAAACCACAGTGATGTTATTTGAAGATCGTTCGAGATAAGAAGAGCAAAACCTAGAATGTGGTTTTTCAAGGTTAAAAAGTTGTTTGCTACTATAAACAGTGGGAAGCTGGAGGCTGTTGCTTAACAGCTCTATGTTTACAAGGTCCATGTTTACAAGCTACAACATTAAAACATATTTTTAAAAGTGGATTATATGTAATGAGCAAAATACCTTAGTTTTGCTCCTGTTTTAAGGTATTCTGGCTCTGTGCTTATGAGTGTGAATTATAGAATCTTGGAAATACATGGTGCTGGGCATGTAATCTCACAGAATCCTGTGTTCCACAGCTGTAACATTGAGATAACTAGCAGCCTTTCCTCATGGAGCTCGTGTATGGATGGAAGAAGTTGACACACACAAAGTGCTGAGCTCAGTTCCTGGCAGATGAATGCAGATTCCCAAGAATCAGGACCCAAGAAATCTTGCAATTGAAATGAAACATACAAAGTTATAGGTAGATAGACAAAAGGATGGCTAGCCTTTCCTCTCTTTGTCTAGGAAAAATTTTCCCTGGGAAAGATCCAAGGGATTAACTGAAGTCCCAGTGATAAACACAACTGTAACTTCCAGATTTTGGTGCTGGATTTTACAGATTTTCAATTTACGTCATATATTTACTTCCCCTCCTCTAGACCTCATACAAAGAAAGTATGTTCAAAAGTATTCTTATATTATTAAGAAAAATGTGTTGGGTAAATGTTACCAAATTAGTGAGAATACCATAACTCCAGTGCTGTGGAGCAATTTTTTGTTACAAAAACGTTGACAAACAGAACGGGATGAATTATTTTCCTCTAAGAACAATTTAACCCAAACCATTTCTTATAGTGAGCACATGCCAAATGACTGAGGTTTGTGTGGAAATCTCCCAAACAAAGCATGTCTCCAATGGGAAATAGAAACAATTCTTTTAGTGTTAAAATCAAAGCCTGACAAAGAGAGTGTCTTAGAAACACAGACCCAACTTCAAGCAACTGTAATCATAACTAGAAAGTTATTTTCATCCCACTCTGTCTCCAAGACATCTGATTTGAAAATTCTCTCCGATCTTACTTTTATCCTTATTACAACATCCAACACCTGCTTCTATGCTTTGTTTGAAGAACATCTGTCTGTGCCCAGCATCTGACACCATCGGTCACCACTCCAGTCACTGCCACTGATGGTTATGGACCCCTTTTTCGTCTTGAATTTAGCCAGTGCTGGCTGGTGTGTACCTGGAGCACATCATGCCCTTTTGCCCATGCTGTGAAGTGCCAATCTCTAAACTCATGCCTGGTCAGCCTGCCCTCTAGAATTGCCCCAAGTGAGACCTAGAAGTCAATGGGAACTGCTGATCTTTTCTGCTTAGCTTCCTCAAGGTTGACCTCTGCCTTTAAGGAAATCAGTGTTTTGAAGGAACAAGATTCCTCAAGGGAATGGTTCAGTGTGCTTCCTGGCAGTGACTGACAGAATGACAGATATGGAAGCCAGGTTAGAGAGTGAAATAGCCTATGTCTTCATGGTTAAGATGACCACAAGCTGAAAGCTGTGGAACTCAGTTCTGGAAAAAAGAAACTTACATTCTTAAAGCACTTTCTTAAATTTTGAAAAAAAAATAAAGTTAAAACTAGCCATCACTATGCAATTTTTGTGTTTTAGACATATGCTAATATTCATTCTACATGTGTAAGTTTACATTTGTTTTGAAAAAAACTGTGTTTTAAGACATTAAATTGCTAGAATATTGATAGTCTGATAGTAAGAAGAAAATGAAGAAGTAGAAAAGTCCAAGGAAAAAAATCTAGTGGTCAAACTTTCTATATTTAAATTTCTATGTGATTATTTTGGCATTATAATATTTATTTAATAAAGTATGAATACTGTCTTATTCATTAATAGGAAAATGATCTTTTGGTTTACACACTATATGACAGAATTGAGTAATTGCTTTTATAAATGTTACTTAACATGACAACTCTATTATAGGACTACAAAGAAGAATTTCTAAAACCCTTAGATATCATTCCAGGGATATAACTACATGGTTTCAGAATAGCATTTACACTAAATGGTGAACATTTTTCTCAAGGGAACAAAAGAAAAGAGTAAATGACAAGCAACTAGCTGTTTAATCACTGCCAATACAAGATGTCCATCAGTTATAACTTCTTTATTTTCATTTGTAACGTCTCTTTGATTTTTCTCTCTTAGGATATTAAAATGATTCTTCAAAGGAGTGACCATGCCCAAGGCAGTGATGGAGAAAGGTCACCCTCAAGACTTACAGAGGAAAAGAAATGAAGGCTATGTTTTTTTATAATGTAAAATAAAGCTTCATACTCAAATTGACCATGGTGTTTGTCATGTGTGTTATTGCAGCTGTAGGAATGAGTCTTTCTCAGTTGAGAATGAAACTTTCCCAAATCAGAAAACATTTTAATCTTAAACCTCAAAAAAGAGATAAAAATATAAAGATGAATATTAAGTGATTCTGGAAATAAAAATTATCAGAAACAATACACTCAAAGTAAATGCACTCATGAGCCATGAAGACTCCCTATGGGAAGTATTACATTAGCAGAATATATGGAAAATCCTTCCAAAACTCTGTATCAGAGCAGAGCTTTTCTTCATTTTCCAGTTCTTGCTTTATATATTATAAAACTAGAATGTTCATTCTAGTAGCCAAGACGATTCATCATTGAGCTGCTAAACCAGTCACACTTTTAAGTATTTATGGTTATTTCTGCTAAAATACATAATTCCCTTCATAGACATAGCTGTTTACATGATTAACCAGAAATCAAATTTAATGATAGTCACCTTGAGAAAATATCATAGAAATGAGTAGTCCTGTTCTTGAGTGACTAGCTTAATATGATGCCATCCCTGGCTCCCTTGATTAGTTATTCTCTTTGAGGATCTCTTGGTGGGTCCTCCTCCTCTTCTATCCATACGTATGGGAGAGTTAACATGAATAAGTTATCACAGCCAATCTCCAGATTGTCTTCCACCTCTATGAAATTATAGGTATGGCTCAAGCTAAAGTTCTTTTCATCTGGCTCTGTGTCCACTGACTTCCAGGACCCACCTCTTCCTCTTTAATACAATCACACCTCACCACAGCTGTCGAGGCAAACTTGCTAAGGAGATCATTATCGTTATCTTTTCCAAATCATAGGTTAAAAGGAGGTGTCCTCTCGAACTGTTTGTAACAGCTGTTTCCAGGTCATTTACTTTGACACAACACGGACCTCGTCAGAATACATTGCGCTCTTTCTTTCCCTATGGCTGAAGTCTTCCCACCACCAAACTCATTCCAACGTCATCCCTTTCCTCAGCACCACCCATGTTTCTCAGCTTTGTTTCTGGTTGGCACTTGACAATCACAGTAAGACACAAATGACCCCATTCCCATCTAGTCTTCCTGAGGCTCAGTTCTTGCTTACATTCCTTCACTAATACTCTCGTTGCATTACTCAGATGTTCTGGTTCACTTTTGAAAATTTTTCGAAAATGTTAGAAACTAATTTTTGTTTGTTTGCTTGCTTGCTTTATTTTTTCCCTTCCTTCCTTTATTCGTTTCTTTTCTTTTTTTTACAACCAGCAAACAAAAGCAAAGAGGAGACTGGAAGGCCTCAGGCACCTGCTCTGAGCTATGGAGTGTGTGCAAGGTCCCATGATGCATCATTTCCACATTTCACCCATGATGTTATGTGGGGTCAAGACTTATTTTCCCTCTTTTATAAATAAGGATACCAAGCCGAGGTCCCCAGTTATTTCCTTGGACAGCTGAGGATAAAGAACCTGAAATGACCCTATCCTATAGCAATACTGACGAATATCTTGCATATCATCATAGAACCTTCATCTGG
>NC_022021.1:29687174-29729692 GCF_000317375.1 Microtus ochrogaster | reverse complement strand
ACCAGCTAGGGACCAAGTGTTCAACCATGAGCCTATGGAGAATGTTTTAAAACAAAATAACAATATTTTATCAAATACCTGACAGGTTTATGGTAGGTGCTCAAGATACCAATACAGAGAACCATTGAGTGTTAATGCCAACCTAAATAAGGAATATACTCATGAGATAGCTCTATGATGTCAGTGATCAAATTGTTAGCTTCAGTACAATATTTTTTGGGTGTTTTGTTTGTTTTGTTTTGCTTGTTTTTTGAGACAGGTTTTCTCTGTGTGGCCCTGGCTATCCTGGAACTCATTCTGAAATCAGACTGGCCTCAAATTCAGAGATCCATTTTCCTCTTTCTCCTGAGTGCTAGGATTTATGGCGTGTGCCACCCCTGCCCAGCGTTTCTATACAGTCTTAAATTTGGAAATTGACAATTAGAGTGTAAATAGTAGCTTTATACAAAGAACCAAAAATAGCTAAAGCAGTAATGAGGAACAGAGTAGGAGAACAAAGCTAGTGGCTGAGACCTAGTAGAAAACTTCAGTAGTTAGGACACTAGAGTTGGGTAAATTTTAGATATATTTGCCAGTGGGACAAAGGGTAAACCTGCATCTCGGTTAACAGAAGTCAATTGGATCCTGTCTTACACCATAGACTTGAGTCAATCAATTCCACTTGTCCCAGAGATGTAGATGTTAATTACAGCAGTAGTAAAGCTTCTATAAAACAAACGAAGGTACTTTTTTTATTACTGAGATTGGGAAATATTTCTTAAACAGAACACAAAAACATCAAAAGAAAAAAGGATTGCTAATTTGAAATAGAAGAAAGTGAATATCACTAAGAGTGGATAGACAAGTTATGGGTGATACAAGATATTTGTCACACAAACATCTTTCTTTTGGGATAATTTGCAAAGAACAAGATGGCTCACTTAGGAGAGAGGTGGAACAGAGGTTTATTAATGCATGTAAGCAGGAATTCACAAAAGAATTGCTTTGAAGCAAATAAAAGACATAAAGGGAGCCTATGTATAACTTAGTGGGTAAAGTCACCTGCTGTGCGTCCTGGCAGCCTAAGTTTTATCCGTAGAACCTACATAAAGATGGAAAGAGAAATGCCACAAAGTTGTCATCTGGCCTCTACAAATGCTCTATGACATGCAGGCCTTCTTCTGAATCCCGTAATGCACACACAATATAATAAATTAATTTTTTTTTCAGAAGTTGAAAATGTACAAAACCTCATTAGTGATCAGAGTAATGTAATATACACCAACAACACAAGGACGCACGTTCAGAGTAACCAGATCGCTATAAAGACCAACATTATCAGTGGTAATGCTGCACAGTGTCTGGAGTCATACAGACTTTCACACACTGCTCAGAAAGTGTAAGTGACAGGACCAGTTTAGAAAGCTGTGTGACGTTTTCTACTAAAGTTGACCTATACTAATACCCTCATGGGTGCATGTTCAGTAAGAATGTGTGCTGTGTTCACCAGATGTTCAGTAGAGTGTTCATGTCATTATTTGTAGTAGCCACAAGTTCTAGATTATAAAAATGTTAGTGCAAGAATGGGCAGATTGGCAGTTTATTTACAAAGGAATGTTGTATAAAACAATGAAAATTAATAAACCACAATTACATGTACAAGTTGATGACTTTCAAATGTGAATTTGAAGAAAGAGAACAGGTACATCTCTAAACATGGATTCTATAACTGTTTTTCTCAAATCTTTTTTTTTTTTTTGTTTTTGTTTTTGTTTTTTTTCGAGACAGGGTTTCTCTGTAGCTTTTGGAGCCTGTCCTGGAACTCCCTTGGTAGACCAGACTGGTCTCGAACTCACAGAGATCTGCCTGCCTCTGCCTCCCGAGTGCTGGGATTAAAGGCGTGTGCCACCACCGCCCGGCTCTACTTATTCTTATAGTATTTCTTCCTCTGTCCTTCCTCCTTGTACTTCCAGATTGTTTTTACAGTGTGGTATGACCTTATTTCTCTGACTTTATGACATTAGGTTTTATTATAAAAATATTCAACTATGGCAATGTTTTGTGCATCTAAAATGATCAAATAATATTGCCTCTTTAGTATCTGGATATGGGGAACTATATTGAATTAATTTTTGAGTGATGAAGTAGGTTTACATTCTACGAATGTATTACATTTTGTATGGCATTAGATTTGAGTCCCTAACATTTTATTGAGGATTTTTTTAAGTCTACATTTCAAACAGATGTTGGTCTGATGTGGGATTCCCCTGATTGCTGTGAATACCACTGGCTAATAAAGAAGCTGTTTTGGTCCTGTAATAGGGTAGGGCAGAGCTAGGCGGGGGAAACTACACCGAAAGCTAGAAGAAAGGAGGTGGAGTCAGGGAGAAGCCATGGAGCCACCGCCAGAGACAGACATGGTGGAAACTTGCCGGTAGGCCACGAGCATCATGGTAAAATATAAAATAGTGGAAATGGGTTAATACTAGATGTAAGAGCTAGGTAGCAATAGAGTTGAGTGATTGGCCAAGCAGTGATTTAAATAATATAGTTTCTGTGTGATTATTTCAGGAGTCTGGGTGGCCAGGAAAACAAACAAACGATTTCCTTCTACATTGGTCTGCAGTTTCATTGTCCTAAAATATTCAGTTCTCATGTGAGATTAATTATAGCTTGTGCCATAAGTTGCTATGTAGTTCTTCTTTTATGAAAAAGCCTTTTAGACTTGGATTTTCTTCCTTAGACATTTTCTGTATCTTCTAGTAAAATCTGCTGATAGAGTGTTATCTTCACTGAAAAAGTTATACTTGCAATTAATTTAGTAGCTATGACATCATTAAGTTTATCTTTTTCTACACTAGTGTCTTTCAAGGATTAGTTTAATTACATCCTAGATTTTAGATTAATTTTAAAAGCATTTTCTAACAACCCCCTTTATTTGTGTGTATTCGGGTACATGTGTGTGTTGAGGAGAACTTTAGTGTTGTTTCTCCTAGACAGGGTCTCCAACTGGCCTGGAACTTGTCAATCAGGATGGATCCTGATGAAACCAGGGATCTCTAGTGAACTCCAGGGGTCTCTCCTTTGCCACTCAAAAATTACATGCATGCCCCAGAGAGGGTGAAGAGAGGAGATGCTTTAACATGTCCTCACATTAGCAGAGAAATCACTGAACCAATGGCGCTGTCTCCCCAGCCCCTCCTCTCTGTTTAGTATTGACAGCTTCTACAGTGGTGATTCTATATTTTATTCCTTATATTTGCCAATCACTTTTACGTTTTCTGGCTAAAAAGTTGCCAATTATTTCAAAGAAACAACTTTTTGATGCTTGAGTTTTCCATTATTTCTTTGGTTTGCACTTGAATTTTAACCATTAATGTGGGTAGTTTTCCTGTGACATCAATAAATAGAAAATAAATCTGTGGACATGTTTTGTTCATTTGTACTGTTAATCACTCCCTCGTTCTTAAGATCATCTTGTTTTGTTCCATGACAATGACACCTACTTTTACTTCTCTCATTATTATATATCTAGTTCAGTTAATTTATGTTTCCTTCTTCTTATACCATAGACAAGTCATTTTTTTGGTTATTATAACCACATATTTGTCTTTAACTCTGATCTACATGTAAATGAAGCAAATAATTTTTTTTCATCTCTGACTTCCATAACCCTCAGTAATTCATACTCAATTGCCTGCCAACTTTAAGGTCACAGTGTTCCTTGGTTAAACAGAGCTCCAGACCTGGAGCTGTGCTACTGCCCATCTTTTCCTAGATATGGGGTATGTGGACATCAATCGGGTGAAATCATTCATGATATTGTTGGAAACTGGATATTTTTCATTTCAAACAAAATGAAAAGAATTGGCAAATACCAGAGTAAACATAGCAAAGATGTAATGTTCTTCTCGTGAGTTAAGCATTACTTACTATCTTTGTGCACTGTAACTCTGTGGACTTCCGTGGACACTCATGAGATAATGTTCATATATGTCTTATTCACAATTATGATCCAGCTCATCAAGGCAGACATTCAGAGAGTCATTATATCCACATACATTATAATTATTGTTGCCACTATGTTAGAAGAGATTTTAAGTAAATGATGTTTAATAAGAGAAAAAGATCCAGTGGTTTCCTGAAAAGGAAGTGATACCTAACATGATAGAAATATTGAAAATTCACAACAATGACCAATATTAGCTAATACTACTGATGTTTAGTTATGAGCCAGGAGTGGACTAATAGCTCTTTTCTCATCAATTTGTGATGTAGGAATTCATTAGATTGCTAGTGGCAAACAATCTAGGTGCGTGTGGCATGGATTATATAACTTTCCCAAAGTTGCAGAGCTGTGAATAACATATGTACGCTAGAAGCCAATTTCTCAACCCCATAGCCACCCACGTACATTGTTTCCTATGCTTGCATATGAAACACGGACTGCACAAGCACAGGATAGAGGAAGTATGGCTTAGAAGTCTTTAGAAATAAAAGTGGTTTTTATTCAAAACTAAATTGAAGCCACTATGCTCTGCTTTGTGACCCTTCAGGAAACCAATATCCTCAGAATAATAGTGACAATGTGAGAGACAGAATATGTAATAAGCTAATTTTTCTGTGATCTACTGCGGCAAGATCTCAATTGCAAATGTCAAACCAGTTCATGACTATACAGTTTTATATATTTCCATGTTAGATACATAGATAAATGAAATATATTATATATATATTTATAGGTTATTATATGTAAGTCATATGTGTTACATGCATGTGTTTTGTATATATACTATATTATACTTTCTGTCATGTATGCTTATAGACATCATATTATAACTATATATCATTATACTTACATGTTATCTATACAAAAATAACCACAGTATGTTTGTAAAGATACTCAAAAGTCCTTAGCTTTGAGAAGAGAAACCAGATTTAGAGATAACGTAAACAATAATCAAATAGCAGTGGTAAGATTAGATGAGAATGAGGTTATGTGGGTCACACTGGGATTGTCAACTGCCAACAAGACGTAAAGACATTCACCTGTTCAGAAGCAGCAACTTTTCCCTAAGGATAAACCACCCTCCCTGATAGTAGCATGCAGTACAGCACGATGGGGTTCAGCATGAGCTTCCTCTTGCCAGATGCATAGATGCCCTCTGCTTGGGCAGGGTATCAGGCGTCAGGGATGCAGTACTCTACCATTGCCTTTCTTCTAAAATTCCATCTCTAGTGAGCCATTACCTCAACTTTCTCCTTAGTTACTCCCTCCATAGTAGGCCATTTTGACTCGGAACTCCTTGACCAGTAGTTGAACAACCCTTTCCTTTGAACTAAGGTAGCAGCCCTTAAGCTGTTTCTCTGCCTAGGACTAATGGCCTCTATGGGAAGATCAGAGTGAAGGTGAAGGGAGTGTGAGTGTTAGGTGCAGAACTTGCCTGGATGACCCCAGTTGTCTCTGAAGTTCTCCTGTCTTACTGTCCTGTGTTCATGGCAATGCCCAGGATTCTCCCCACTCTCCATTTTCTAAACCTCAGTGCTAACTCTGCCTTCCTCACACCTAAATCTTACTGATTATTCCTGTAAATGTCCCTCACAACAGTCACTCCTGTCTTAAAGTCTCTCAGAACCTCCTTCTAGAACCTGGCAATAGCCCTAAGTTTCCCCTGTTGTTCTTTTGACCTTCTTCCTACAGATTCAGTTTTTTCCCTAAGTCCAGCCTCTGAGGACATAGATCATTATTTTCCTAAAATTATCTTTTTTTTAATTGATAATTTTTTTTTTGAGAAAAAAAAAATTTCCGCCTCCTCCCAGCCTCCCACTCCTCCCGCCCTCCCCCCACTCCTCTCCCCCTCCCTCTCGAGTCTGAAGAGCAGTCAGGGTTCCCTGCCCTGTGGAAAGTCCAAAGTCCTCCTCCCTCCATCCTGGTCTAGGAGGGTGAACATCCAAACTGGCTAGGCGCCCACAAAGCCAGAACAAGAAGTAGGATCAAAACCTAGTGCCATTGTTTTTGGCTTCTCAGCAACCCTCATTGTCCGCCATATTCAGAGAGTCCGGGTTTATCCCCTGCTTTTTCAGTCACAATCCAGCTGGCCTTGGTGAGCTCCCAATAGATCAGCCCCACTGTCTCCGTGGGTGGGTGCACCCCTCTTGGTCCTGACTTCCTTGCTCATCTTCTCCCTCCTTCTGTTCCTCATTGGGACATTGGGAGCTCAGTCCAGTGTTCCAGTGTGGGTCTCTGTCTCTATCTCCATCCATTGCCAGATGAAGGTTCTATGGTGATATGCAAAATATTCATCAGTATGGCTATAGGATAGGATCATTTCAGGTTCCCTATCCTCAGCTGCCCCAGGAACTAACTGGGGACCTCTCCTTGGGTACCTGGAAGCCCCTCTAGGTCCAAGTCTCTTCCCAACCCTACGATGGCTCCCTTAATTAAGATATGTGCTTCCCTGCTCCCCTATCCTACCTTCCTGTATCCCAATCATCCCGTTGCCCCAAGTTCTCCCCATCTCCTCTCTCCCTTCGCTTTCTCCTCTCTCTCTCCTCTCCTCTATTTCTCTTGCACTCTCGCTCTCTCTCTCTCTCTCTCTCTCTCTCTTGTCTTCTTTCTAAATAAAGCAACTATGACACTTTCCCTGACATTGTAATTTATTCCACCTCCTTTCACATCTCACTAGATTTGACCTAATAAAAAATCATGTTGCCTGCAGGCACAGCTCCATCCATTTCCAATGGCTTTCATCACAATTCCGTGACAGTCTCAATACATACAGGCATCTCTAAGAATGCTGTTGCGCCAGAGATAAGCAAGTCTACAAGCATATTTGCTCTCCGATTCTTAGCATAAGTACAAAGTCAATTTTGTTTTCAAGCTTGCTTCAAAACAAATCTCAAAAGAGATGCTGGCCCAGACTTGTGGCTGCAGTTCAAAGCCCCAAGAGGGACCAGGGGGCTCAAAGACGTGTCTTGAGCACTTCAGCTCAAACACTTGCTGTATCTTTGCTAACTTCAGACTAACCACAGGGAGACAGCTATGCTGCTCACCATCTCTGAAACTGCCTCACCTTGCTGTGCCCCCACAAACCAGGCAGAAACCACAACATCCTTCTTGTGTACGGTAGACTTCACCATGCGCTCTGAAGGCGGAGAACTTGCTCTTCTCCCCTCCACTTTCACTGTCTGAGCCCATTTTGAAGCAAAGTCCCTACAAACTAGTCTTTGCTGCCATGCTCCCATTATGGATTGGAAGCCACTGCTTAGCTTCCTGGTGTTGAAGCAACCCCTTACATTTTCCTCCAGAATTTCTGCCTTTAGGAGTTTGATTTCATCTGCCAGGAGCATGGCTTAGAAACTTCCTTTAAAATGAATACCAAGACACCACTTATAAGATTACACCACTGTTAAATTTTAAGCAGGTGAATTTCTCCAAGAGGATGAGCACAATTCACATATTACATTTCCTTAAAGAGGTAGAAGAAGTAGCTATTGCACAATAATTGTGTGTGTGTGTGTGTGTATTTTACAAGCAAATTCCCTCACTTATTATTAGCCTACAGACACTTGTAAGGTGTGCATTTGATTATCCCCAGGAAACAACAAAAGGAGGAAAGATATGAACAATTAGCAAGAACTTGGGACTGTTATCTGGGAAGGAATTTGACCTCCACTGTCTGCTGAACTCTTGCTGTTTCCCTGTTCTAGCACTCCGATCTTGAACTCCTAACGGCACACACAGTTCCAACTGTGAATCAAGAAAACGTCTCCTTTGTAAATCACTTCACATAGGAGAACCAGGAGTCTTGCAGCATTGCTGTGCCCTGATAAACACTTCAGACCGTATCAGAAGGGCTAGTTCTGAGACTATACTTCTCAAGGAATGCTCCCACCACAGTAGGGCCATAATAATTCGAGTTTCTTTTGTACATCTAAGTTTGACTTAAGGGTCACGTGAAGGCACAGACAGTAGATAGAAATTCTCAGGTGTCTCTTATTGCATGATAATGAGACAATTTGGAACTAGGGCTGTGAATACAAATATTAGATTCCTGGGTAGCCTTCTTCAAAATATGCAGAAGCCCAGATATTTTTTAAGTGATTTTCTCCATCCATAAAGTCTCACCAACGTGACCTCCCACACGTAAGCTGAAGAGGGACTGACTACACAAGGGACGTGGCAGAGTGGAAAGGTTAAAGCCCAGGAGGTCTCAACCTTTTATGATGAACTACAGGCAGCTGCGGAAAGGTGGGAACAGTAGAGTTAGTTAGTCTTCCCCAAGGATGAGCACACCAGCAGAAGATTTACTGCCAAATGGTCATCCAAGGAAACATGCATACAAGTAACATTATATAAACTGCGCAGATTATATTCATGTGTGTACATATAGCCACACAATATCAATTAGTGATGAAAGAGGTCATGAGTTTGCAGGAGAGATATATAGGAGGGTTTGGAGGGAAGAAAGAGAAAGGAGAAATGTTATAATTATATTATAACCACCTCCCAAATAATTTCTAAAATGATTTACTAGTTGACTTTTCTAATGTTCTTTTTTTTTTTTTTTTGAAGGAGCAGAGGATAAATTTCACTTTTCCCTTAAGTTCTTTTAAATGAAAATGAAGGGCAAGCAATATGATAAACAGCGATTAACCTCATGCTGAGGGCTAGCTAGGGAGGTCACGGGGTATGACAAGGCCTATGTCACACATTAATTCGCTACTACCAAACATTACCTGAAAATAAATTCAGAATATTTTGAAAGATTTAAATATTAGCAAATAATTTAAATGTTTTATAGTGCTATGTGACCCAACTTTGTATAAGATAAACAAATACTATGCACAACACTTTTACATGGCCTGCAGATGATCATTTTCCCTCTGTCAGACTTTCCAAAGCACAACATTTTGAGAAAATTGAGAACTACTGATCTCAATAATGAGAATCTCAACATTCCCACCACTGTTAACTCCTTTGAGGTCCTGTGGCCCTTTACAAACCATCCCCTGGGAGATTGAATTACAAAAGATTATCTCTTCCTGCAGTGTACCAAGCACCATGGAAGATGCCCATCTCAGCAGGTAGACTCGTAGACTCCAGCTCATCTTCTCCTCTCAACTGGATGCATATGTGCAGTGTATGAAGTACCTCTCTAGGAATATCAGACTTGGTGTGTTGTATATAAGCATACAGCATATATGAAGAAAGAACACATTTAGCTTCTGTCTTCTCCAGATGATTGCAGCTGCGAGGCATTTGAATCTAGGAGGTCTCGGGGTACAGAGCTAGCTCAATGATAGAGCTAAAATCACTTTCTAATGCCTGCTTCCTTGTTGCTTGCACCCGCCACCCATTGCTAGACACAGAACAGTAGAAGAGAGACATTGAACCTCTGAGTGGGATGACGTTGAGTCTTGAAGAAACCTGGAAGTGGTAAATTAGGGCAGGCTCTGAGAATAAGCACAGAAACAAATTTCACAATCTCTTGATGCATCATGCAATGGCCTGCGAGTTTGGTAGCAAAAGGAAGATGCTCAGCAGTGCACTTTTACCTAGCCATCACTTTTAACCACAAGAATACATTGAAATGGAAAAGTCAGCTCAGTTTTTTTGCAGCTACCCCTATCTCTCTGGTGAGGGATAGAGGAAGGTGATTGAGGTGGCAATGAGTAACTCTTTAGACATTAATTGCGATCCGACTGTTGGTCTAGAAACCACAGCCTGTGGACCTTTCCAAATAGGCTGCAGTCCCACACCATAAAGAATTCCCCTTCTCTTAAAGAAATTCTTAGAGAACAGAAGCGTAGTCAAAAAGCAGGACTCCGATCCCCATACCCAGCAACTGTCTTGTTTTCTCACACTGTTAGATCCTTTTATTCAATGCAAAGTAAAATATGAATAAAATGTATATCCTGAACATTTTCATTAACATGCATGGTGGAACACGAGTAAAGACTGCCCTTTGAGCTCCTTCCACCTGCCTGTCTGCAGACCATCTCCCAACCTAACCTTGAGCCTCCAGCCCCCAACCTCTAGCCTCCAGCCTCCAGGCCCCAGTTTTCAGTCCCCAGCTTCCAACCTCCAGCCTCACTGCCCTAGCCCTCAGTGTCCAGTCTCCAACCTCCAGGTCCCAGACCCCAGTCTCCAGCCTCTAGCCTCCAGCCCTTAGTCTCCCAGCCTCCAGTCTCCAGCCTCCAACTACCAGCCTCCAGGTCCCAGCCCCCAGCCCTCAGCCCCCAGCCTCTAGCCCCCAGCCCCCAACTCCCAGCCTCCCAACAAGTATAGAACTGAGCTTCACATGGGCATTACTGAACCTGAAACTGAAGCTATTGCTTCTTCTTCCTCAATCTCCCTGTGACAATGACTGTTGCTTCTTCTCGCTCCAGAGGGCTCTGCTTTCTGCTTTCAATTCCCAAGCCAGCAGGAGGAAGTGGCCAAAGCAAAGCCTGTTCTGCCTTTGACTCTAGGCTTCTGTTCCTAGAACATCCTTAAGAAATGAGCAAATGGTGTTAAATCAGTCATGAGGCCCACAAATGTTCCGGGATTCAGAGAAGTCTAGACAACAAGTTATGGTTTCTAGTTAACCTTGATTTTCCACCATAGATGGAACATAACCTCAGCACTACTCTGGAACTCAGAAACTCATAAACAGTAACAAAACATACTGCATAAGATGGAGCCTAAGAACAAAAGGAAGCAGACAGAGGCCAGCAGTCGGGTTCCATGGTAAAGGCACAGCAGGTTTGGTGTTCTGTTCAGATCTGTCTTCTGTCACAACCGTCTTATGCTCGTGGTCCTAGGAAAGAGAATTTTTGTACAAAGAACAATTGGCAACTAAGAAATACAGAGAGGGGGACAGTCTTTCCCAGGAAGAGCACAATTGTTTATCCTGTAGCAAATGTTCATCCCTGAAAAAATTATATATGAGTAACATTATATAGACTGGACATGTTATACTTACAGAGTTGTGAAGGTAGATGGGTATGCATATATGCATGTAAGAACAATTTATGAAGAAAAGGATATAAAATTTAAAGAGAGCAAGGAGGGTAAGAGGGAGGAAGAGGACAGGAAAAATGATGTAATTACGTTATAATCTCAAAAAATACAAGAAAGAATCATTAAAAAAGGAGAAAACCTAAGTTCATTCTAAATGCCATTTCCCTGATATCCGGTGCTTGGTGCTTCTACAAAGAAAAAGAAGAGCGACTGAGTCCTCTCCCTCCGCCATGAAGGATGCTATGTACTTCAACCAGCATCCCTATGTACATCCTAGCTGTTCTTAGAGACCAGTGCCTGATGGGAGGCAGATGGAGGGGGATTTCTTCCAGCAAAAATGAGAGTGCCCGGAAAAAAGGGGCAAATCTGATGAGAAGTAAGGTATGGCAGATTCTCTCGTGACAACAAGACTTGCTCATGCATGCATGAGGCTAACCCTCTTACTCTAAAATACCCAGGAATACGTTTAGGTGGCTGCTGCCCCTGAGAAAGTGAGATGTAAGTGAGTGAAATGTAAAGATCTGCTTTAAAGATTCAATCCATTCATGCTTTTAAGGTGCTTGGAACAGTCAGGTTTAAGAGTACTGAGGGATTTAACTACAAGAGCCCACTCTGTTTGCTGTATATTTTTAACTAGGCTTTATGAACGCTGAACAAAGAAGAACTCGTATCTACAATGCATTCCTGGGGCAGAGAAGGGACTTCTTTAAGGTTTTATGTTAGCGTGTGTGTGTGTGTGTGTGTGTGTGTGTGTGTGTGTGTGTGTGTGTGTGTGTGTGTGTGTGTGTGTCTGCATATGAGTATCTGCACATGAATGCTAGTCACTGCAGAAGTCAAAAGAAGGCATCAGATTCACTGGAGCTATAGTTGCAGACAATTATGAGACCTGAGGTTAACTGTTGGGAGCTGATACTTAACTTCTGAGTCGCCTTTCCAGTTCTGGCAAAGGTTTCTTAACATAGGAAGACTTCTTCCAGGAACCAGCTTTGGGGTGAGGAGTCTCCATAGCCAACCTTAAATGGCAGAGAAGCTATCCTGTCCCTTTAACAAATTTAACTTTAGTCCCTACAGCTGAGGTGTCTCAAACCTGTCTGCCCATCCCTACATCTCAGTAAACTTGGCAACTTCTACTTTTCTAGAAGACCCATTACTGCAAATCTAACAGTGGGTTGCGGGAGCGAGTGTCATAACTCAATCCATGGGACCATGTAGAAAAAGTTTCAAAGTTTCCCATGACTCTGACTTATGTCTGCTTTACCAAGGATTCCGTGTCAAATAAGCCCTCACTGACGTCACTACATTTTCATATCCTCAAAAGCTAAAATATGTGGCTTAGACGTGTTTGCCTCAGCACCGCAGCTCTTTAACAGGGGTATGCAACAGCATTAGTAGCAGTGTGTGTGCTGCTGCTTTTCCAGGAAGGCTGGAGGGTAAAAATAACTGTACGGAGTTACTCTTGAAGTAGATGATGCACGCACGGGAAGATTCCATTTTACACAAATATATAGTTAAAAAGTAAGTTTTTATTCTCAGCTTGTCTACCAGCTCTCATGTTTGCCACCAAAGAACCAAACCCTATGGCTGTGTTCTTGAACTGTTCTTTAGAGATGGGCAGTAGATGACTAGACCTCCAGTTGAACTGACGGCAAGTGATTGAAAACAGGAACAGCAGCTACTTAAGTGAACCTGAGTGACTGGGGATGATACTAAAGACAGGTTCCAATCACAGAGAAGTCAGTCTTCGTCTGCTTGTCTAGTCTATAGACTGCACTCAGAACACTATTAAGAGCATTGTGTTCACTCTCATGCATAGTAAGAGATCTGGAGGGATGGTTCAGTAGTTAAAAATCTGCCCCGGGAACACTCCTTCATTACTGATGGGAGTGCAAACTTGTACAGTCACTTTGGAAGTCAGTATGGTGATTTTTCAGAAAATTGATAATCGATCTACCTCAAGACTCATCAATTCCTCTCAGCCATAGGACAAAGGATACACATTCATACCACAAGGACATTTGCTCAACTATGGTCATAGCAACATTATTCATAATAGACAGAACCTGGAAACAATCTAGATGCCCCTCAACTGAAGAATGGATAAAGAAAATGTGATACATCTGCACAATGGAGTATTACCCAATGGGGGGGTAGATACAATGACATCTTTAAATTTACAGGCAAATAGGTAGAACTATAAAAAGTCATCCTGAGTGAGGTCACCCAGACCCAGAGAGACAAACACAGTATGTAGTCACTCGTAATTGGCTACTATATGTAAAGAAAGGGATAACAAGGCTACAAGCCACAACTCCTGAGAAGCTAGGTAACAAGAACCCTAACAGAGACATGCACAGATGTACCTGCAAAAGGGAAATAGTAAGATCTCCTGAGGAAATTGAGAGCGTGGAGATGAGGCAGAAGGAAGAAGTGAAGGGGATAGGGAGGAGAACTTGAGGGAACAGGATGGTGAGTTGGGGTAGGAACAGAGGGAGAACAAGAAAAGAGATATCTTGATAAAGGGGGCCATTATGGGGTTAGGGAGAAACCTGGAGCTAGAGAAATTCCCAGGAATTCACAAGGATGACCCCAAATAAGACTCAAACAATAGTGAAGTGGGTGTCTGAAGTAGCCTTCCCCTGTAATCAGATTGATGACTACCCTAATTGTCATCATAGAACCTTCATCCAGTAACTGATGGAAGCAGATGCAGAGATCCACAGCTAAGCACTGACTGGGCTGAGCTTCCAGAGTCCAGTTGAGGAAAGGAAGGAAAGGGGATTCTATGAGCAATGAGGTCAAGAACATGATGGGGAAACCCACAGAGACAGCTGACCTGAGCTAGCAGGAGCTCACTTACTCATGACTGACAGCTGGGGAACCCACATTGACCAAACTAGGACTTCTGAATGTGGGTGACAGTTCTGTGGCTATGGCAATCTGTGGGGCCACTGGCAATGGGACCAGGATTTATATCTAGTGCATGAACTGGCTTTTCAGAGCCCATTCCCTATAGTGGGATACCTTGCTCAGCCTTGACGCAGCACAGAGGGGCTTGGTCTTCCTTCAACTTGATATGCCAGTCTTTGTAGACTCCCCATGGGAGGCCTTACTTTTTCTGAGGAGTGGATAGGGGGATTGGGTGGGGTAAAGGTGGTGGAGAGTGGAAAGAGAGGAGAAATGGGGAACTGTGGTTGGTATTTAAAATGAAAAAAAAATTAAGTTAAAAAAAAGACTTTGCTCTTGCACTGAACTGAAGTTCAGTTCCCAGCATCCACATCACAGAGCTCGAGGACCAGGGACTCTAATGTCATCCTCTGCCCTTCTTGGGCACCTGCACTCATGTGCACGTAACTACACCACACACACACACACACACACACACACACACACACACAGGTACACAAATAAATCTATATCTAGGAAATATACACACTAAATAATTATCCTAAATGGGAGGATCAAATTGAGAGTACAAGAACAATCACACAAAATAATGAAAAGTTTATTCAAAAGTAACATTTACAGCTATATTGATGTAAAACTGTACACGAGCACATAGCCATGTTTGCACATATTGACTCTGGAAAATCATTTATTGACATCAAGAATGTTTCGTACAGGAACATCACAGAATCAACCAACCCAATCCCCACATGGATAAGGGAGGGACCCTCCAAGACCCTCACTCGCTGAGGCTTCACTGGCAATTGCTGACTCCTGGGGAAGAGAAAATCAGTTTCCTTCAGATGCAGCCCTGATAAGCTGTTCATGTTACATATGTAGCCCTATAGCATGAACAAGCTGTCAACAGTAAATGAATTCAATAGATTTTAAAAAGAGAAACATGAAGTGTCGGGTGGGAAAGGTGATGGGAGGCCATTTGAGGGGAAAAAAGTAAGAGTGGGTTTGATTGCAGTACATTATAGCCTTACATGAAATTTTCAAATACAAAAATTTAAAAGAACAAAATATGTACACTTGCTATGATAAAAACAATGCTTTAATACTAGCAAAGCATGCTTTATCTGAAGTTATTAAAATAGCATCAATATTACTTTTTTAAAGAGTTTTGCTTAGCTGATCAGCAACTACAGATCAGACTGATTGCTCTGCCAAATAATGCAATGGCCGTGAAGACTGGAATCTTAATAACAGTTAAGGATGGTGTGACATTGGCCCACCACCCTCCAAATTAGGTTCTTTTAAAGGTGAGTGTCCTTGTAATTGTTGACTCTCCTTCACATCTTCCTCAAGCCCTACCACCTGATTCTGTGCCAAGTAGCACAGAAGCCTACCATCATCTGGTAGAACCTTCTTCAGTGTTTATTCTTGCCCTTCCCTCCCCACCCATTTCTGGAGGAACACACATCACCCTAACATTATCCGTCCCACATTGTGGTGCAGAATGTGGGACAGATTACCAGAGTGCATGAGATGCAGACACTATTTGAAAGGTTGTTTTTTTTATCCTCAGAGTTAAGAAGTATTATTTCCTCCTCCTTTCTTACCCACATCTGAACACAATCAGACAGACACCTAAAATACTCATAGAGCAGATCAACTAGAAAAAAAAAATATATGGCCATACTTGCATTTTGTCTTGAAGGTTTTCTGATCATATCAAAGGTTGTTTCCAAACCACAGGCCTAGTTTTCAGTCCAAGGAAATTCTTTAACCACTTCAGGATATAACTGAATGCAAGTTTCTCAGGTTTCCTGTGTGCTACATTAGGCACAGATTTTAGATAGGTTTCGTTGCAAAACTATTGAGTCAAAATAAATATGTTATTTCATTCGAAGGGTCTATTTCTTTGGGCAGTTGTGGACTAGAGTGATATCTAGACATTTAAAGTGTCAGCTATGTATTTCTTCCTTTTCTTGGATTTTCTGCTTTTTGGTTTGTTGCTGTTGTTGTTCTGTTTTGGTTTTGAATTATTATTATTATTTTGTAAAAGAATGTCCTGGTCATGGGTTAGGACAAAGATAGTCTTCTGTCTCATTTTTCTTCCTACAATAGCATAGATAGAAAATTATTAATGGTTTGTTAAAGGGAGTCTTCACTTGTCAAAGAATTTCAAGTGCCAGTGAATATAAATATTTAATCTTCTTTGGCAAATATAATTGGATGACTTGTGAGTGTATCCCTCTGTCTATGGAAAATGTGTTTCACATACCCAGTAGACAAGACCAAAAACCTACGTAGATGAAATAGTGATGGCCGTCACTAAAAACCATCAACCTCTAATTTGCCACTTTTTCTTCCTGACAAATAAGAACCTACAACTAGCCGGGCAGTGGTGGTGCACGCCTTTAATCCCAGCACTCGGGAGGCAGAGGCAGGTGGATCTCTGTGAATTCGAGACCAGCCTGGTCTACAAGAGCTAGTTCCAGGACAGGCTCCAAAGCCACAGAGAAACCCTGTCTCGAAACCCCCCCCCCAAAAAAAAACCTACAACTAGGAAGCAGGTGTCCAGGCAGACACTTCCCTGGGAGGCATTAGTTTGGCTGGGAGTCATTGCTGTGATGCAGCCTCATTCTGCTTTTTTTCCCTTAGCATCTCAAGAATATTAATGTCACCTGAGAATTCTAGGTTCTAGACTTACTGATTCCTGAAAATGTACCCAGTAATATTGGAAAAGGTCACAGGGAGTGGATGTACTGGGAGAGCATTTTATAAGACAAAAATGCTCTACACACAACTAATGTGCCATGTAATACAAGTGACCCTTGCTTCTAACTGCATGGTAAGTGTGATTTTAATGATTTCACATGAGTATACTCTAAATTACAAAAACCATATCATTCATCAAGCACACATTCATAAGACTCTCACAACAAAGGATTTGCTGCTCAACACATTTTTCTTTAGGTATTATCTTTTTAAAATAGCTACAGATTAACATCTTTAAACTTGAATAAAAAACAGTATTAGACATTTGGTGAATTTTGTAAGAACAGCACCAAATCCACACATGAATGCTATTCATGCTAAAGCAGGTAAAGTAAGCTGGTCTCTTAAGCCAGCCTTCTCAGGTTGGTTGACTTATTTGATACTTTGTTTTTAAACTATGTCTTAATCCAGGAAGAATTTCTTTTATTGCTATCCCATAATTAAGCCTCCCTTGTGGTTAATTTATTTACTGAAATCTTGAAATCTTTGATATTACAGTGACAGGGTTTCTGTTCTACAGTCTGCTTTTGCAGTTAACACTGTCAGTTTCTGCACTACCTGGGATCCTATCTGGTTGTCATGTAGTTCAATCCAGTTTGGGGGTTAATGCATTGGAACACATAGTATAGAACTCTGGAGAGCAGAATGTGCAAGTCTAATTTCTTTCCTGTTTTTGTCAAATGTTACATAGATCTTCCATGCTAGAGCTGGACTCCTTAAACAAGTAGAGTTGTTCATAGCAGAACACTGTCTTGACCCAATTTGATGGGAATGTTTTGCACAATTGCAAATCATTCACCATACTGGCTAGGCTGACATATTTCCAATTCTAAAAAACATCCACAAATTACTTGTTGAGATGGAATATAAATTAAAAATTATGGAATTGTTTCTTCAATCAGACAGAAGTAAAATGACAGGAAAAAAAAGCTGTTATGAAACATATTGTCTCCTCTTCAGACAAAGACATCTCTATGATCTTCTACCTTTCCCCTTGACTGTCTCTAATCATGTATTATTCTTAAAAGCTACAATTCCAACCTCGAAGTAGGCATGATGGGTCACATCTGCAATCTCAGTCCTCAGAAACCCGAGGCCAAAGGACTGCCACCAGCTTGAGGCTATCCTGAGATATATAACAAGACCCTGTTTAAGAGACGCAAAAGAAAAACACAGCAAAAATAAAAAGGGCAGCAAAACTCTTTCTTTCATTAACTCTTATCTCCTAAGAAATGGTGATTCATATTTGAATGAACTGTTTTAATTCTCTGAATTAAAAATTTATTTGTAGGACTTGGTCACTAGCTAGTACGGTGTTGGAAGTCTCATGGAACTCATTTTCCAAATTTTGATGCTGACCACCACTCCTCTAAAGCGGCCTCTAATTAGTGCACATCTTGAAAGGATGGAGCTTCGGGGAGGGTCTAAACATTTAAAAGTTTGAAAATTATCTCCCTACCAAAACCCATTGATTCTTTTTCTGTTATATAATTGCCAAAGCACTGATTACACATATTTTGAATGTTGCCTTGTTGGGGAAAAAAAAAAAAAAAGCTCTTAACACCTAGAAACCACAAGTGAAGTGGTATCAGAATAAACAAAGTTCTTTGTTCCCACATTTGTTCGTGAACAATTTGTTACCTGTAAGCAAAAGTTGAAATCAACACGTTCTAAGACAACATGCTGGCTTAAGACTGTGTGTTCTAAGACACCGGTCTAAGACAACACGCTGACTGAAGACTGTGTGTTGCCTCAAGGCTTGAAAGGTAACAGGGGAGTAGGAAGAAAGGGCCAAGCACAAACTAAAAGTTAGAAACCTATATCAGAAGGACAAAGGAAGGCTTTCCGTTTCAGGTTTAAAACTTGCTGAAGGCTTTTCTGTGTTTTCAGTGCCTAAAAAGCAAGACTCTGCCCTCCTCCTTTGAAACCTCAGTTTTGCATTGTGCCTCTATTTCAAAGCAGCTAAAGCCAAAGAAGCTTCTGGCGCATGACAAAGAACAAAGCCTGTGCATCAAGACAGAACTGTTGTCTAAACTGGGTAAACAGGAAAACCTCACCTCTGTGAGTTTCCTACCTGTGCACCTTGTCTTGGTGCTCAGCAAACATGTTAGTACATTGCTGGGGAAGGGCTAGAGACCACCTCAATTGGTTAAACTGCTGATCCTTTGACTTCCTCACTGCAAGAGAGTCAATGGTTACAGGTGACCAGAGCTGAACAAATTATATGTGGTCTGCACTAAAAAGAGAGACAGGGAGAAAATATAGACAAAAGGGATTTCATAGGATTAGTTTCACTGAAAATTAAATTAAGAATGTGAGGCAAAGATAATGAACACATTCTTGTTTTTAAACTCAAAACCCACTCTTCTCATTAAACTTGGAGTAACCTCTTTCCAGATTTGAAAGTTTTAAACATAACAATAGTTTATTCCTGAACATATTCCTTTGTCTTACTTGTTTCACTGAAATAACATTAACACATGTATTTGCCATTGTGGCAAATACAGAGTTTACTTCTGATTGTAGAAAAAGTGATGGGCCTCTCAAGGGAGTCCGGATTGATAAAACATTTGCTGCCATTGCAAACCCTGCTATGCAGTCTCAAGATACGGACATGTCGAAAAACTTGAGAAGCCATGAGAAAAGAAGGGAAGAGCTGGAGGATTGGACAGTAGTCAAAATTCATGTCCTGGGGGCATTTTTCTTGGAAGGGAAATATGTTTATAATCCCACAACTTCTGCATGAAAGTGGTACTCACCTGAAAAGCCATGAGTGTGAGTCCTGAGAGAGCTTTAGCTGTAACGAGGATAAGGATGGCGATGCCAGCAAGGCCAGCTACGAGACAACAACCATAGAGAAGACCTCTACATATGTTTCCTCATGCAGGTCATTTAGGACGGACAACTTCAGGATTGTCAGAACTTATTCTCACAGGGAAGCAGTACACTGACTGCATTGCCTTTGGACGTGGATGCTTGCCCACAATAACCTGCTCAGTTCTCTCTTCTGCCTAGAATTCTTTCACTCTGCATTCAATGCTTCCAGATTTTTCCTTTGAAAAATAACCATTTATGATTCCGGCAGTGGTGGTTCTGACTACTGCTGACATTTATTGTTAACTCTTATTCTGCATTGAAACCATTCCGTCAGTGGCTTTATAAGCAAACATTTCTTATTACCCAAAAATATCTACCTAGAAATTTGAGGGGAAAGGGTAATGACACTGGTTTCTTTTCACAATGTTAATCAGAGAGAGACTGAAAGTGATACTTTGTGACTAAATGTTTCAAGACCTGAGACTCCCCAAGTTGATGGGGGACTGAGGATAACGTTAAATATGGATTTCCACATTCTTTTCTGTTGCGTCAACTCATTTCCTGAAGTTTAATTTTCCAAATGATAAAATTTTAATTCCCAATAACTGTAACTTTAAGCATGATGAAAAAATACATTTGGAATGCATATCCTATCCCAGTTCATTTACAAGTGTGAAAAGCAGTGGTGAATTATCACCCTGGTGACCAAAAAGGAGAATTAGATTCTGAGAAACAGTGGAACAAATTCAAAGGGGAAAAATAAAAACAGCATCGAAGTACTAGGAAATTGACAATAAAAACATTCAAAATTTTTTATTTTGTCAAAAACAAATAAAACTCATATGAAAAGAAGAGATATATGTAAGGCATAGTCATCCTGTCCCTGACAAAATACAGAACTAAATGCAGATACTGAGAAAGACATCTTGCTATCCATCAGCTAGATGAGTTTTCCCATCACTCCAGAGAGCTCTGCTCCCTGTTGCCAGGCTGTCATCTCTCCTAGGCCCATGCTGGTGTGGGAGATGTTGGTCACATATGGTATCCACCCAGCATCAGCTCAGGGAGATATAAGATGAATTCAGTGTGTTTGACCTCCAGGCTCAACTACTACTCTAGTTAGTTTGACTACTCTAATGGGTCTAGATTGAATCACCGATTTGTGGGTCTCCGTGTAAAAAGCCCCAGTTGGCACAAAACCAAAAGAGAGGGCCTTGATGGCAGAATCAACCTTTGCTTCAGACGAACACAAAGCAAACAGATCTGTTAGCTGAGGTAGCATACAGAGCCAACATTTGCAGAACACCTGCTGTACACAGGTCCTCCTAAATGGTATTACTATATACATTAAAACTACATTCTATATAATTGAATTTACAGAAAAAGTTTTTTAAAAGCTAATATGCTAAAAACAATGGAAACAAACTTAGAGAAACGGCTTACACATTCACATTCTTGATATCACCCTGTAACTACCCTCCAATTAGCTCTGTGGTCATTCAATAGCCACAATCTTTCACATATGGGATTATGGTTACTTGATTCAATGTTTTCATCTACTTATGTTACTTTAAAATGTATGTATTTTAGAAAGTCTTTTGATATCCTTCTAGCCCTTGGTTATTTTGTTTGGTGGTTTGTTTCTAACGAAGGAGGGTTATAATTTGTGTAGAAGAGAATTTAAAGTTTTAATCTTTTTATTGTTCAATTTTTTACCTTAGAGTTCTATGTGACTTTCAGTCTGACATTTGACTTATAAAATGGAAACCGTGCAATCCTTTAAAATTATTTTGATGAGGCATCAATGAAACAACCAATTCCTGCACAAAATAAACAACAACAAAAGTAAGTGCTGTAGAAGCTTCTGACCTATCAAGAGCAGGGATTATCAGTTAACTAACAAACAGACCTAAACATTTATATTTGAAGTACATTAATGCATTAATTTCTAATTTTAAGGCTTAAGAATAATGAGTTTTCCTTCAATATGAAGAATTTGATGTCTTTTTTTCCCAGTCTGGTCATAAAGTCTCATGTGATAAATTCTTGTTTCTTTCTTTGAAATGGAATAACTAACCAATGATACCTGTGAAGCTGAATGCTAATACATTTAAACGTGCATACTGCCTTACTAACTATGGCCATTATGTCGCACCCACTCATTATGGTATTGCCATATAGTGGACTAATTGACTTTATTTTTAATTTAAACATATCTTCATAGAATCATAATTTTGTTTTGCATTGACAGTTCATTAGTTCACCCAATATTGAATGTGGTCATTTGCAATACAATTATACCTGACACAGACAAGGTTGTGGAGTACAACAATTTGTCTTCAGAAAGTGAACAACGCCTCTGGTTAGAATACAATGCCTTTGGTAGTCAAATACCTAAAGAGTTCGATTTATTTATAACTGTAAAAATCATATCAGAAGTTTCATGAACTCTACACTTTCTGGCAAAAGCTCTTCAGAGTGAAATTTTCAAAGTAAAATTGAGGTAACTCAGACCCAGAAAGACAAATACAATGTGTACTCACTCATAAGTGGCTTTTAGACATAAAGCAATGCAAACCCAGCCTACAATGCACAAGCCCAGAGAACCTAGGCAACAAAGAGCATCCTAAGAGAGACATACATGGACCTACATAGGAAGGAGAAAAAGACAAGATCTCCCGAGTAAATTCAAAGTGTGGAGATCACAAGAGAGGTTAGAAGCGGGGAAGGAGAAAGGGGGGGGGGAGTTGGACAAACATATAGTTCAGTAAAAACAATTAAGAAAAGAATTGTAAAATGCTAAAAGCAAAGAACAACTTAAAAGGGTTATGCTTTAGAAACTTGAGGGAAAGGAAGATGGCATCAACAAGTAGAAATTTGCACCATAATTTTGCTGGATATTTCACAAAATCTAACTCAGCTACAGGTACACTAATCATTATGAATAGAATTTAGGCAATTAAGAAAAAAAAACCAACAAGGCACCCAAACTGACTGTAAAGGAAGCAGTTAGTGCGATTGCATTCTCTCTCTCACTGTCTCTACTGGCATTTTCCTGAAGCCTAAGACTCTACGAAAACCGAAACATACTTTCTGAATCTTTGTTTGTACCTTACAGCCATACAGTCAGTCTAAGATTAATCATGTTTCAGACGCTGGCTCTCTCTGGCTCTTTCTATCTCCCTCCCCCACCCCCCCATGCTGATTTTATAGCAAATTTCCTTAGAATAGGTATCAGCACTGTCACTTATGAAAACATACAGTAAGGTAGCCCAAGCTCCATTTGCTCACAGATCTATATAGTATGACAGATGCCACATCACTTCTCTGTCCTTCTGCCTTCGGTCCCCTTCTCCATCTGTTTTCCAGCCACTCAAGATCTCCAAACCCATGCCAACATTTCCTCCATATATTCAAATCAGGACATCATTTCTTAAATAGGAGGAATGAAGCTAATTCTAAAGCCTGGTCACTTGCCACTACACATGGACAGAGCCAGTTATCATTCATTCGGCTACATAGGAATCTTGTCCAAGTCCTGACGTCCAAAGAGAAAATCTCAGTGTCCTCCTGGAGACAAGCTTTCCATCACATGTGCAACCACCATGAAATGCAGTACAACATCAAAGATGAATTATCTCTGTCTCATTTGCATATCAATGATGATATCACCATGTGACATATGAGATCCGGGACAATTTCATTGAAATCCCATGAGGCATGTGTAGCTCTTAAATCACATCATCTGAACGATGATTCATCTCTTCCTATAGTCGTGCTATGATTTTAGTCATTTATAATAGGATGATAAAGTATGAGTTCGTTGTCAGTAGTACTTTTCTCAATCAGATACCAGACCAAGACTTTACCAAAGTACTGTGTCCTCTTCTTCTCTTCTACCATAGTAGAAGTTTAAGCAAAATTTGTTATTTCTATTAATATTTATGAATATTTCTATTATATTGTAAACAGACAATGGAAAGATCAAAACATTGACACATACTTTAATGAGACTAATCAATCAAAAAGACAAAGGTCTACAGGCAAATAATGAGTATAGGAGAGAATAAGCCTCTCCAAGAGATGAGGCCCTAATGGGTTGTCAGTTACTAAGTGTCCAGACACAAGTCACACTAAATAGACTCAGCAGGCTGCATTCATGTATTGATATGTGTGTCTCTGTATGTGTATGTGTGTGTATTAGACAATAATAACAAATATGGCCATCAATTTGAGAAGGAATAAGGGACAAGTACATGAAATTGGTTGGAAGGAGAAAAGGAAAGGAGGAAGTGATGCAAGTCTACTTTTTAATTTGCAATTTTAATTATAAAAAGAGCAAAAATGTCCAAAGCACTAAAATCAGTAATGGAAGAGGAAATGTTACTACTAAGACTGCAACCCATAAACATACACTAGTTACATAATAAAGTAATCATACGGAATACTGACACACTGTATACCAACAGATTTGTCCATTTAAATGTTAAAAATCAGGGGAAAAAAACAACTAACTCTAGAGGCAATCTATCTCAGTATCACTATCCTCCTAAACAGATTGAGGTTATAATTTTTTAAAAAAATGTTCTCACAAAGAAAAGAGCAAATCTCACTTTGTTGGTGAGTTATATTAAATATTTCAGAAAGAATTGATGTCAATACTTAACAAATTCTTCCAGCAGATAGAAAAAAGTCACAATACTATCAATCTTATTCTTTAATGCTAGAACGTCTATCACAAAACCAGATAAAGTTAGCACATGAAAAGTGGGTCAATTTTCTGTAGAAGAAAATTGATGTCCAAGTCCTACACCAAATGTAAAATCATATACTGACATACCACATTTTATAAGTTGACCAAAGTTAGCGTAACTCTAATTTGCATGTAGGGGGCAAGTTTGGCATGTTTGTTTGTGCTCTGATGTCAAGCCCATAGATATATTAGTTGGAAACAGTGATGGCTCCATGTGTGCTTCACGATGAGTACATTCACATAGCTATGGAATGTGTAACTTTTTCAGAGTGCTTGCTTTCCCATTATCTGTTCTCATCTTTCCTTCATTCATAGAAGTCTAGTTTTAGTTGGGCACACACCTCTTTCAGACAACATTTCCATTCTTCCTTTGAAACTAAAGTTATCATGGCAACTACTTTTCTAACCTATAAGTTTTAAGTAAGGAGTATCTTCCAGATCACATCTGGATTACAACAGCAGAGTGGTGGCAATCATCTGAAATCTCTCAGCAAGTGTTTTGTAGACATGAGGACAAGAGCTGGAGAAAAACTCATCAGGCACAAGTCTCTTAGCCCAGACTCTTCCTCAAACCACTGTGGGGTGCTTTTTTCTCTCAAGAACATCATCAGTAGCCGGAAAGGGAGGCTGTCGTTGAAGGGGTAGATATCCATGCCTGCTTCTGATCCGTAAAGAGCACTGTAAGCAGCTTTTCCTGGAAGCATCTTGCTGCCCCTAAGAGTCAGCCCTCTTGGTAGCATTTTAATCAAAATTTGAGTTTAACCTGAAGTTAAAATATTCACTTACTTGGAGAAATGTCCTTGGCAAGGAGTAAACTACCAGTACTCATATATTGTCTGTCACATCCAAAGATAGTCTGAAACCTTATGAAGGTATAACACTATGCCAAGAAAGAAAGAAAGAAAGAAAGAAAGAAAGAAAGAAAGAAAGAAAGAAAGAAAGAAAGAAAGAAAGACCAGGGCAGATAGAACAAAACACAGGCCTGAATATATTAGGCAATGAGGAAAGAGACATGCAAGAAGAGACACAAAAAGAAAACTGTGCTCCTGGAAATGACACTTGAAGATACTGGGACTCCCCCTTTGGGACTGAGTCAGCACAACTGACAAGATGCTAAGACAATTCTATTCAACTAAATGTAGAACACATGAATTCTTTCAACCACCCTCACCTTCTTGACACCTGTGAGGATTCTCATACCATTGCTTCTATATCTTAGATACAAAATCTGCTAATTAAGGAAGGTAAAAAGTGCTAGGCACAGTTAGTACAGATCAGAGAGAATGTGTTTGAAACCACTTTTAAGTGTTTCCCAAACATAAAATTTGGACCCAGGATGTTCTTGTTGTAACATTCTCTACCTGTTATTGTGGCTGCTTTTTCATTTTGTTGTCTTTCAATGTACAAGCTCAATATAAGTGACTTCTGAATTGTCCTCATTTGGGGAAATCTTACCAAAAGTGTAAAGATTATTTAATAGCCTTCAAGTAAACATTTTCAGAGAAGTTCTTTTTCATTGACATAAGGAATATGTGGAGTCTTTTTCAGCCATAATGAAAAAATAAAATTTTGTCATTTGGAGGAAGGTGAATGAAGTTGGAAAAGGATCAAAAAATAGGTCAGACTTAGAAAGCAAAAAAATCATAATTTTCCTCATTTATGGGATCTTAAATGTCTGCGTGTGTGCGTGCGTGCGTGCGTGCGTGTGTGTGTGTGTGTGTGTGTATGAAGTTTGTAAATAGAGAAAAGACAATGGGGGAAGGAAAGAAAGTAATGAAAGGAAGAAAAAGGAAAAATAGTACTTCTTGTAGGCAGAACAAATTGTAAATCAAAAGGGTTTGTGGCTGGGTTGCTGTCCAAGATGGCACAGAAATTGTGGGAGTGAGTAACTAATGACTGACCCAGCTGGAGATCCATCCTCTGAGAGGGAGCTCACCCCTGAAGGCCAGGATCCCCTGAAGATCTCTGATAGAACCAAACCTGACTGGGGAACAAAGACAACAAAATGATTTCTAATGATATTCTCCTATACTCATAGATTGGTGCCTAGTCCAACTATTATCAGAGAGACTTCACCCAGCACCTGATGGAAACAGATGCAGACCTACAGCCAAACATTAGGCAATGCTCTGGTGAAGAGGGGGAGGAAGGATTGTAGGAACCAGTAGGGTCATGGGCACCACATAGAGGCTCTCAGAGACTAAACCAACAAGCAGAGAGCCTGAATGGGCCCACTGCATATAAACTTCAATTGTGTAACCTGGTTTACTTGTAAGAATCCTAACAGTAAAAGCAGGGGCTGCCTGTGATTCTGATTGCCTTAAGACCTATTTCTCCTACTGGATTGTCTCATATGGCCTCAATAGAAGAGGAAGTGCCTAGTCTCACTGCAACTTTATATTTCATGGCTGGCTGATAGCCATGGGACACCTGCCTGTATCTGAAGAGAAAGAGAGGAGGAGGAGTGAATGTGGGGGTGGAAGGGAAGGAAGGAGGGAAACTTTGGTTAGGATATAAACACAAATAAACAAAAACAAAATGAAAAGCAATGTCTCATGTAGAATATATATCTCATATACATATATACATATGAATGAATGTCATGAAGGGGAACTACTGTGGGAAAGGAGAGGACATGATAATAAGAATATAAATAAAGTAATTAGGATGAGTACCACCATCATAAAATAATACACACAAAAATGTCATCACAAAACCCAGTCTTTTACATATTGCCTTAAAAAAAAGTGATACTTCATTTTTAAAAGATGTCCAGCCTGAGCTGTTTGCAGCAGTTGGTTTTTTTTGCTTCTCCTAAGTGGAAGAAATGAGCAATGTGGGTCTCCCTGGGTAGACTCTGAATTAGAGAACCAGTAGTATTTACTTGAAGAATTCACACAGCCCTCCATCCAGCTCCATCATGTTGGCATCTGGAATCCCAGTGATAGTTCAAGTCTCTGAGACCTCGGTGCTTTTGCTTGTATATGAAGTCAGAATTTATGACATAAAAATAAGAACCTTTCCTATATACTTTGCCTGTTTTGTAGACACCCTGAACCATCTTACAAAAGCAGAGAAGATTCCGGATACTTGAAAAAGTGATACTAGAAATTCTATGAGTTGCTAAGACTCGACTTGTATAGGAGATATGATAAAATAGCTTCCCTTTTCAGTGATTCACCACATTGTACGCACTCATGAGACCAAAGACATATAAACAAGGAGTAAGAAAAAGAGCTTGATGATCAGAGCAAACTGTCACACCTAAGAACCACCTGGGTCCTGAGTTCTCCGATATCCAGAGAGGTTTCCCTCAGCCTTCTTTCTGTCTGTGTTTTTCTTGCTAACAGCACAGACAAAGCAATGCAATAAATGCCTGTCATGTGGAGGACACGGAGGACGGGTTACAAAAAAGGGAAGTTCTTCGCCTTTTCTCAGCTTCAAAGGATCCACATAAAGAAAACTGAATTATCATTGCTCACCCATAATCTCTAGAAAGATTAGTGATGTTTCTCGCTTTTCTTTAAGCTCCCCACACGCTATTAGATTTCTGTCTGATGTCCTTTCAGCATCTCCAGCCCCACCCAAAAGGGGTTAAGCACACTGGTGGAAATCCCCCTAGGCAAACTAGCACATGCTGTATCAAAATATTATGTCTTGACTTTGTTCTTTTACATCTTCACGACTAAAGGAAAGAGATACAATCAAAATGATAGTCCACTTAAATGATAAACAAGAGAATTTAAAGAGACATGACCCAATTGCTCAACCATGGAGTTACAGTTCATAAGAAGCTTACGAGGTCTGGGTTGTTGGAGATGTGTACATATATTTCTCCTTAACTCTTTTTACATAGTTTTGAGAATTTATCATTGTAGATTTCTAGAAAGCATGTTAAGCTTAATGTGCAACACACTTTGTAAATAAAATGTTTTTGTAATGAAGCTTTCAAAACAAGATTAGAAACAAAAGCATAATTGACTACCAGATTCCCCAAAACATCATCTTTTATTTTGGTTTGGAGAATTTTTTAATTTTACAAAAGAATCCCAGACACATAGCAGGGATACATTGTGCCACCTTAGTTGAATTCTTTTCCTGAAACTTCTCTATGGTGTAGAGTAAAGCACATGACACTATAACAAATGCAAATCACATCTGTCTCTGAGATCCTTTGATACCTGAGGAGGAGTTTCCAAAAAAAAACTGAAAATAACCCACCTCCTCTTTCTTATTGTATTACGTCATCTCAATAAGTCACTACAAGAGAAGCTAAGTCATTCAGCTTTCAAGGACTAATTGTATTCAAACTCTGGAGCTCCCAGGGGACTAATAATGTTCAGACTTGTGATCCATGTTTCATCTATGTTGATTTAGTCATTTTATAGGCCCATGTTAATGGTGGAGATATAACACAGTTCCATAACTTCATACTTATTCAGATGTTCTAAACTCCTTCCTTTATGATCAGTCTTTCTTCTCCTTTCCAGAAAACAAAACAAAAGAAAAGAAAACAACTATGCCTTATGGACTAGTTCCAGGTTTCTAACTGAAATAAATCTCTATATATCTAGAAAATCTAACTAACATGGCTACAAGCTTGACTATTAAAAATGATTATCTATAAGCTATATTTCTTAATTACACATTACATTTTGGAATGAGCTGTATGAACATAATACCTTAAGAGCAGAAATATACATATAATTGATCTTAAATTTGTATCAATAAACCAAGATCCATACCAATACAAATCTCTATAGCATATCCCCCTTTAAATATAAATAAACATTTATAGACAATATTTGGGAATATGGGCATAGTTCTGTCCAAACTGCTTCCTGCTGTTTATTGAGCAAAGTAATTTTTTGAGGGGTGTTTAAGGCAACCTTTCAGGGGCTCTTGGTCCATCAAACCACATTAGTCTGGAAGGATTCCGTAGGTTCTCATTTTATGTGGAAACAAAAGAAGAACCTTTTTTCCAAAGCAATATATCCTTAGTTCCATATTTTGAAAACAAGATACCTTTAAAGTGTATATGTTGATTTAGCTTAGCAATACCCAGAATCAAACGTCCCTCTGCAGTCAAAAATGCAAAGAAAACACAATAATATACATAATCTAGACTCTCTGTGTACATTCCATCTTTATGTGGCTTATTTTACTTTTTTACAAGTTTAATATTTATTATCTTTTCTCCTTTAATCCATGATTGTCTGTATTCTTTTATATTACATTTACTGTCTCTTTAGTCTTTTTCTTCTCTATCCCAAGCCTATGTACCTTTTTTTTTTAAACACTGGGTCTCATTTTGAGGTCTTTTATATCTGAATCTATTTTATTGTGCATCTGTAATTCTTTACTATACAGGAGTGCTTGTTGAAATGCTAAGCCCTTATTATGAACTTAAGGTGCAGCATTACTGGAGAAAACATGGCCTTGCCTGCTTGCTCCACTCATGTGCAACATGGTGGAAGAGGTCCATTCACCACCTCTGCAAGCCATGCACATTGCTCCAGTTCCAAGTATGCAGCAGTTCTATGTTGAGCCATTAAGTAGTTGTAGTGCTCTACACTCAAAACCCATTTAAATGCTTGATAGCTGGGCCTCATAAGAGTTCATGCTGGCAGCATGACTCAGAAAGCCAGCATTTCAAAACTACCTTTTTTTCTGCTTTGGCTGAATCAGGAAAACTTCCCCTAAAGGAGCTGCAGCACACCACGAGCAAACAGCAAGAAGCTGTGCTAAACTCTGTATTTTTGTGTCTAGAATTCCTTTCCAAGTCCTCTCAGGTTTTAAGTGGATTTTAGTCAACCACATTGGTGCCAATTTGTAGAAAGGAGGGCCACTTGTTTGTCCCAGCTGTCCAGACCCAAAATAATCACACAGAAACTGTATTAATTAAATCACTGCTTGGCCCGTTAGTTCTAGCTTCTTATTTGATAACTCTTATATGCTATTTAACCCATTTCTATTAATCTGTTTATTGCCATGAGGCTATGGCTTACCAGCTAAAGTTCCGGGATCTGTCTCTAGCAGAGCTACATGCCTTCTCTCCTGACTCCTCCTTCTTTCTTCCAGCATTAGTTTAGTTTCCCCCCACCTACCTAACTTCTGCCCTGCTATAGTTCCAAACCAGCTTCTTTATTCATTAATGGTAATCACAGCATACAGAGGGAAATACCACATCATGTTTTAAACATTTTGATAGAGAAATTATGTAGAGATCATAAGAAACTTTCTGAAGCCAGAAAGTTTTACTGCTTGTGTGTCACCCAATTCCCCCTTTGTCCACTCATCTCTGCTGTTGTTGCATGACACCAGCTGTAGACAATACACAAATAACTGGGTAACATTGAATCCTAACAATGAATTGCTTATGAAAAAGACAAAGGATCAGATTTTGTTGCATTTACTAATCCCTGCATGCCTGTGCTGAGTAGTCAAATACAGGTCTGTACTAGAGATACTCAGAGTACATAGTAGAAATGTTGCTGCTTTTATACACTGAAAGACTAAGTATAGAATATTTTAAATGAACCTTTTGTAAATTTGTTTTTAGAAAAGGCATATTTGCGTATGATATATTTGAACTATAACTACCCTCTGCTCTCTGCTACTTCCCCTATTCTTCTCCACAACTTCATATCCATTTTCTTAATAATGCAGAGCCTGATTCATGCTGTTTTGTGTTTATTACTATAGGACTGTCCACTAGAGCTTGGGCAATCTACCACGGGACACACTTTTAAAGGAAATGGATTCTTGTTCCCCTAGTATTTATCAAGTTGCCAGTAGGTTCTCAGCTAGGGATGGGACCTCATGAGTCCCTGCCCTATCCATGTTGGACTGTTGATTGACTTGTTATTGTGCCAGTCTTGTGTAGGTAACCACAGCTGCTATGAACTTATGAATGCAAAGGTCCTAACATTTCTAGAATAGATTATTTCACAGTATCTCTTTCTGTTCCCTGGCCCCTGGCCCTTCCAACCTTCCCTCCTCTCTTCCATGATGTTTCTTGAGACTTTGAGAGGAGTGATCATGGATGGTACTTTAAACCTGAACAAGAACCCTTGACTGGGGAGGTCATAGTCCGTAAGGTAAAATATACTAGTATTACATTGTTGAAAATAAATAATATCAAACTGTTTTCTAGATATGGGTGTCTTTATACCCAAAGAATAGTGCAGCCTCACCCCTCATCGGAGAAGCGGTTTTCTCACTGCATGGCAGTTAATGAAGACTCCCAACTGTTCAGAGAGCCAAGAACTGAGAGTGACCTCTAGGGGTTCAGCCATAAGTGGGACAGTTATATCCTAGCAACATTTTTCTAAAAGAAAAGTCCACTCAAACAACCAAATGCTGAACATTGTGAGTTTGGATTTTTGCTGTGTGATCCTTTTAAAGTAGGCCTCGAGATCTCTTAAACCATCACTTGAAATCTAGCACCTTGCTCAAAAGTGAGCAGTTAAATTTGGGTGCCTCAAGGAATAGTTGTCATAAGTCAGCTTTTGAGGTGACTTCTACTGTAAGCCTAGTCAGGGTATGTCCGTACGTCCCAGGGGAGGATTGTGAGGGTTAGAAATGTTAAGTAGGAGGAACAGAGTTAAGAAAGAAACACAGAGACACAGGATAGTAACAGAAGGGCAACTCCGTGAATACCGAATACTGAGTTCACTCACATTTTTTTCCATATGCTTTTATACTCCACTACAAAATGGGAGGCAAAGACTGTGTTAGCATGGCACAAAGGACAACCAGAAGAATTACTTGCTTCAATACTTGAGACATCAAGTCATTATTTCCTGAGTAAAGTATTTGATGTTCTAGGCAGGAATATGCAGGGAACACACCCTAGACAAAATATTCTGTAGGCAGCCATTTCCCTATGTCAAACCTCCTAATTCAAATGAAGGAGTACAGGAGTATGCTTGAATTCCTAGAGCTTTGTTTTAGGGTGGAGTGGATCCACCTCTATAGGCCATCTTAGTGTCCAAAATACCAAGTAGCCACACCCTAAGTCAGGATATGTTATTTTGTAGCCACATTTGTTGTCAACAACTTTGAAAGAGCAAAAATAAGCTCAAACTCTCTGACCTTCAGACAAGGTGGAACAGGCTCACATCTCGGTGTGTCCTGACAAATACTGATGCAGAAAAAAATATCACATTCTACCTCTCTGTTTTCTCTATCTCTGCTTAAAGCAGCAATCCTTTTGCTCAGACTTCCTGTTTCTGGCACTTGCCTTCTGTAATGTGTTCATAGTTCCCCATCTGTGGTTAAGTAGGCACAGAGCTGGTTTAGTCTCCCCCTCTCTCATTCATTTGCACACACAAGCGTGCTTCTTCTCTCTTCTCTCTCCCAGAATGATGGTTCTGGGTAAAACTTTCGCGACAATTTTCTGTTTATTTCAAGCTGTTTCAGGAGAAAGTGGCAATGCACAGAACGGTGAGTCATTTCTAACTTCTTTCTTAAGGGATTTCAGATCATCTTTAGCATATATGGACAGGTTCCTCAGTTCTAAACAGGCTGGAGCGGGACAGCAAGAACTTAACATGTGTTTGGTTATGTTGCATGTACTAATCACCAGGACAAAGGACCTTAGGACAATACTGCAGAAGGCTTGTAACTCACAAGACTGTTGAGAAGTAATGTATTTCACTCAAATTCTGGCTCATAAATGTGGATAGAGGCTGGTGATCTCAGAAAAGAAGCCCCATATCAATTTTCTGATTGTACTTGTTGGAGAATCTCTTCCAGAATTGTACCTGCCAGAAAAAAAAATCAAGCTATCTTTGTTTTGCTGAACTGCTTATGGAGTTCTAAAATCATAAATATTCACAATAAATGAATGATCAGAATCAATAGGTTTGTGCATTCACCAGAACTTTATTTCTGGTGCCTAGAACATGGGAATTACTTGATAATGTATTGCTTCTATATAACTTTAGCTTTGACAGATTCATGTTAGATTGCTAATGAATAATTCAGTACAGTGCTGAGTAAAGTCTTATTTGAAATACACGGGATTGCTTTTGTATTCAGCAAACCCATCATATGGCCGTTGTAATTCTCTTTGCAATGCATAAAACCCTTGGATCCAACTCCTCAAAACTAAGCATTCTAATTACAAGGCTATGCTCAAAAGTATCTAAAAGTTACTGGAGCCACATTGAAGTTGAACCTCCCATTTGTTTCTACAAATTAAGTTGTTTTTACACACACACACACACACACACACACACACACACACACACACGGAGTCTTTGTCTCCTGAGAGCTAGGATTAAAGGCATGTACCATCATGCCTGGCCTACATGTGCATTCGTTAATTGAATGTACCTGTTTGCACATACCTGTAACTCCCGAGCATGGGAGTCTGAGAAAAGAAGATCATGAGTTTCAGGCCAGCCTAAGTTACAGAGTGAAAGCTTGTCTTAAAATACAGAGGTTTTCATTTCTTTATAGACAGTATCAGGGTATGCCAGCCTCTCATGACTCAGCTCAACTCTTTTCAGTAAAGTTCCCTTAGTCATGCTTTTCCTACGCCTTTGACATTTGTGTCCATTTGCCTAGCATATGTAAGGATGGAAATCCCTTGCTTTTTCTCTCTAAGAGAATTGTCAGAGGAGTGACATTTCTCAGTGTGACTGAGCATGAGTCACTTTGTGAGGAAGAGTCCCCGGTCTCATGTTAAATGTGTGCAAACACATGGCAGGAAGCATGAGAACTTTATTACTGTTTGGTGCAAAACTTCACCACAATTTCTTCCTGTTGACCATACTATTTGGAAAAGAAGTGAAAATCCATGTTGAAAACTGGATTTTACTTCAATCTTTTAAATTTCAAAAAAATATATAAAAATATTCTATTAAAAAATGTGCAGGCAATCACATAATCATATCAAAATACTCTCTGCTTTGTGCTTGAAGGAATTCACAAGTAATCTACTATTGTTGGTTGAAAGATAAAGTTAGTTTTCTAATAACTATGAGGATGATTGAAACAAACATAGGAAGCATTAAAGACCCCAACAGTTAACACCATTAACCAAGTAATCACCCTGTAGGAAGAAATCTTTTAAATAACACTGCCTTGCTTATAAAATGTATTCCAAATGCTTTAAATTTCTATAGTTAGAATTTTTATTAAATGCTTAGCTATTTACTTGCCTACTAAGGATACTGACTATTGAATGCTTAAGACATTTACTCAACCCATGTAATGTCAAAACAGCAGAAATAGATGCAGTTGATAGATAATTTTTTCAAAAAAACTCCCAGTGTTGTGAGTTTATTTTTATAATTATAATTCACATCTTATCTTTTCATTCTGATTTCTCAAAGACTGATAAGAGAGCTTTCACCCTCACGGAGGACTTACAGTGATCTAAGAGAAACCTTTGTATAGATCTATTCAATGACTCCTACAAAGTGTATCAGAACCTGAGCTTTGGGAGTTCAAGTATACAGAAAGGGGACACAGCTACAAAGTTAGAACAGTGAGGATTCACGTGCACATCTGTCCCCAGATGACATCACTCAACCGCTGTGTACATGACTTCTTAGTAAAGAGGTCTTCACCTCACATCAAGTGAATATTCTCCCACAATAGCATGTGATTTTACTAGCATTTATAGGAATGTTTTTTGGTTACAGAGCAACTGGGCCCCATTAACAACACCTCTTAAAGAGTCAATGAACTGTGTGTTCAAACATAGGTGCTTTGATTCCAGGAAAATTTGCATGATCAGGTACTTGCATATTGTGTGAAATAACTTGAGACATATTTTGTCAGACTGGCTGGTTGGAGTCTGCAGAAGTCCTCCCTTTAGCTGGTTCCTGACATCTGCTGGAAGTGTGCTTTCTCTTGCTCATGTCAAATATGAGTAAACTGTGTAATAAATGTGACCCATGAGATGTCTAAATCCAAATAGTAATTCATAGCCATTACATACAGTTGGTGAGACACTCAAGTAAAAGCATACAAGGCATTATGAGAGCTGAGAGCTGCCATGCGGGGATGTACAAATCCACCCAGAGGGATTCCGTTCCGAAAGGTGACAGCGCAGAGAGGCAGACGGCTAAGTCTAGAAAATTAAAAATGAACATGTTTCGAAATATGAACTCTTAAAATAGGGGCTGCTCCTCTGTTACTTAATCCTGTCAATGGGGAAAGCATACACAGAAAAGGTGCAAAGAAACTTGCTGATGCTCTGGTTGTGAAATGACTAGGTTCAGGGAAAGCTTAGAAAGTTAAATGCCATCTAGGCAGTGGTGGTGCATGACCTTAATCCCAGCACTCAGGAGGCAGAGGCAAGCAGATGCCTGTGTGTTAGAAGCCAGCCTGGTCTACAAAGTGATTTCCAGGACAGGTTACAAAGCTATGCAGAGGAACCCTGTCTCAAAAAGAGACAAAGAAAAAAGGAAAGTTAAATGCCTGTGGCTGTGAGCAGCGTCCACCACCCATGTATAAGATTTATTGCTTAGAATAGTCACTTACCTGGTTGGTCTGTTCGCGGCCAATTTTATTAACTTTTCCACAGACCTTTGGGGTTCTTTAAATTAAGAAAAAGCAATTGAAACTGCAAATGGCTGCTAAGTCACTCAGGTGGGACCCGTTGTTAGTATGTTCTGAAAGCATATCAAACCCTGAGAAGCATGAAAATCTTTGCTTTGGGTGAGATTAAACACCTGGAAGCTGCCAGAGGCTCTACATATTCCACCATTGTGATATAAACCTTTGATTGCTCTAGATTTTCCTGGTCCTTATTGGAATGTATGTGCTGAAAGATTTTCTGACTTTATTCTGCTCTTAAATATGATATTATATCTATACACACAAATACCTGTTTAATCGTAGGCTGTCCAACTCAGATTAAGAAATCAAATAATATCTTTAATATGTTGCAGTTTACAAAAGTGACTACACAGACACAAAATTCCATTTCTTACTTTCTGGTACCTATAGAATACAGTAGAAAGGAAAACAAAAATCTAATCACATAGGCACAAACTTGGGCATCCTTGGGGTTTACTAATTTATAGTCAGAGCTGTCACGGTCAGTCATTTAAGACAAAAATCTTTCAATTCACACAATGGAGGCATCAATATCATTCTTAGTTGTGATCTTTTAGGGCGCGGTGAGAAATCTTATAATGTACCTATAACTGAAATAGTTATTATCATATATTTCATTTGAAAATAGTACTTGGAAGGGAACAAATGAAGATCGTGATGAAAACTAACATTGGATTAGGGGGCATATGAATGAAATACAGGAGCTCTTCTTTGAAATATGTAAACATTTCAGGATGGAGAAAAGATAATTTCAACATTTTACATTCCCACAGAGTGCTTGGTCATCATCATTTAACACCCTTCCTAGTTGCCAGGCTTTTGGTTTTCCTACATATGTTAGATCATGTGAAGTGGAGAATTTAGCCTTAATATATACCTTCTAAATACAGTTTTAAAATGTAGCAAAGAAATTCAGATATACTGATATAAACAGGGAAGAGGGATTTTTCATGCTTTTTCTAATTTTCTAAAATAGTAGTCCAATGGTAAAACAGTTTAAAATGCACCTGGAACCTATTCCTTGACTATGGTAAGTTTTTCAGTTAAAATGTTCTGTTCTCTGCACCTGCATTTTGGAGTTTTGAGGTATGTGTGTATATGTGTGTGTGTGTGTGTGTGTGTGTGTGTGTTTGTGCATGTGTGCACGCGCGCTCATGTATGTGCGCTAAAACTTTTGTCGCTGTTTTTGTCCTTGGAATTGATTCTTTAGATAAACTATAAGCTCTCCTTCATGTCTGCCATGCCAGTGACATTTTGTTAAGGACTATCAGGTTTTTAACTGATGCCTTCATTTGCCTCCTTAACAGCTGTGTTCTGTTCTTCCCAGGAGACGTAGAAGATGCGGAAGGGGATGAATACTCTTTCTGGTGCTACAGCCAGTTGGAAGTGAATGGAAGCCAGCATTCTCTGACTTGTGCTTTTGATGACCCAGACATCAACAGCACCAACCTAGAACTACAGATATGGTGAGGGTGGTGGTTTCTATGGTCCTCAGAAATCCATCTCCTGTCTCTCTTTATAGGTGTCCCTTTCGGCACTTTATGAAGGATGGAGTGTCTGTCCTAAGGATCAAATGCTAACAATTATTGGAGTCTCAAAACCTCCTAAAATACTTTGTCCATTGCCAAAAATTAAAGTGAAACAACTCTCACTTAATTTGCTGGTTCCCAAAGAAAAACACCACAAATGGTGCTGTAGTTCTCAGAGATTCATCTGCCCATAGTCACAGTAGTTAAGAGACTACATCTCCAGAACGTTCCCTTAGGACAGTGGAATAGCTTCAGGTTCCATTATGTAGTGTTGTTGCCTGGAGTCCATTCTCGGTGCCTATGTTTAATAACTTTTTGATTTGCAGCAAGTTTTGTAACATATATTCTTCAAAATCTTCATCTAAAAATTTAGAGAATGGATCTCATGGGACGGTTATAGTGTTAAACAATTTAATATGTATAAAGAGCTCAAATAAATGTCTAATGTTTAATTCTTCATGGGAGAAGGACATTAAATGATAATTATATATATGTGTGTATATATATGTATATATGTGTGTATGTATATATATGTATATATATATCACCCATTCTCTTCAAACAATTTAATTTCAGATGATACAGTCAAAGGAAAATTACCAAACAGTTCATAAGACCAAGTTGATTCTTGGTTTTATGTAGCCTCAAAGGAAAGAAAATGCAAGCAAAGTTTTTGGTCTGAACATTGGTAAAATAAAAACTAAATGAGTTTTATCTTTTCCCTCGCCCACTAGTCATCACTTGTTGCCAAGGGTTATTATCTCTGGTGACTTGAAAAAAAATTCTCTAATATGAAATTCTGACTTGTGGCTATTTCCATATTCATATCAGATGACCTCATTTTCTTGGTAAGTTTCCGGATGAGGAAAGTATGTCAAGATCTGCAGAACTAAAGGAAGGCTTAAATTCCGTGATCACTACAGCAGTCCTTTGCCACCTACAACCCAGACAAGCTATAGCTTCTGACTTTCCTGAGTTTATAGTAGTTTCTTGAGTCTATGTACAGCTTTTCCCTGTAGTCGCTGGATGAACAAGATCTTGGATTTGGATGCCACAGTATGTCCTCAGTCTGTTTCTGTTATTGCACGTTTATAGCATGCTTTCTATGGAGAGCAGAAAAAATAAATATCCAGGATCTGGAGACAAGGAGCACCCAGTAAATTTCTTGCTATGCAAGCAAGAGGGCCTGAGTTAGGATTCCTGTAACTTTTGTAAAAGCTGAGTGTGGCATCTGGAATCCCACCCCTGCGGTGGGTTGGGAGTGGGAGAGCTGTGAAGATAGGTGGATCCTTATTGGCTAATCAAGTTAGTCCAGTCAATGAAATTCAGGTTTACTGAGAGAATCTGGATGACAAAGTATAGAGTGGAGAATGAAAGAGAAAGACCCCAGGTGTTAACCACTGCCCTACACATGTATGTAAATATAAAAACACCCACATACATATGCACCCACACAAACAATGTATATATACATACCCCACATTCAAACCCAAACAAAATACGGGTGTCCAGAATCAGTCTTCCAACTTGCTAAGTCAGTTAAATAACTCATCTAAACAATGTCCTCACTTTTGAATAGGAAAAAAGACCCCTCAACACAGAGGTTGGACTTTAGGTTTTCCAACCAGGTTTTCAGTGGGTTGTAGCAAACACAGTGGTTTCGCTTGAGCAAGCCATGATGACCTTTCTGCCCACTTTCTTTCACATTGCCCATTGTCACCAATTGACCTTTACTGTCTTGAGTTTATCTGACAGAGCATCCATTTGTGTTTTCCAGTTGAACAGCTATCCTGTACCATATGTCTTAAGGTTTATTTAGTGGGAAACAGAATGCTGACTTCAAATAGATACAAGTAACTTCTAGAGAATTGGCATTTCCATAAGGTGCCTACACTTTGCGTAGGATATTCATGTACCTTCTTTGGTTGAGAAGATGGTAGCTAAAGAGTTCAGAATTTGTGTATTTCTTTTTGGAAAGCGAACTAGCTTTTGTAGAACCTATAAATAGAATTGCCCTTCAGTCTGAACATCTGTTTATACAGAGAAGATAGATTCATCTATCATATTAAACTACACAAGACTAGATGTGTAAGAAGAAGGAAATGGATTAAGCTTTAGGTTAAATGATCCTTAGCAATCATCTCTACTCTCATAACCCGATTTGTGAACATGGATTAGCACTCATGCCCCAAGGCATCTCATACAAGATCAAAATCATGACTCATGTATATACTACTTGGATAGTAACTACGATCGTTCTCTTACCCTACATACCCAGATACAGTTCTGCCCTGAACAAGTATAGTACAGTCTATAAATCTATGGGCACATAAGTAGTTTTGACTTTTCTTGAAGCAATGTTATAATATTATAAAATTATATATAAATATAAAATATTATAAAATTATATAAAATATTATAAAAATATTTTTATATTTTCATTACATTTAGTAGTTGTGGTTGTGATATATGTGTGTGCATGTGTGAGGGTAAACAGGTGCCACTGTGCGCATGTGGAGGCCAGAGACAACCTGCAAAAGTCTTAGTTCTCTCTTGAAACTACGTGGGTTCTGTGGTTCAAACAAGAACCTTTACCCACTCAGCTGTCTCCCCAGTCTTTTCTAGCTGTTCACCTTCCAAAACAGAAAAAAAAATGAGATTAACTATAACATGTTTTTCATCTGATATATGAAAAATTATTAATTCAATGTATAATCAATAGCATTCTGAGACATCTTTTGCTTGTTTTATAGAAGATGATCAAAATGTAGTGTACATTGTACATTTAGACCACATTGCAATTGAGACCAATCACATTTCATGTGTTTTGCAAATGCATGTGGAAGAGAGGCTATTGTGTTGAATAGTAGAGTCTAAAATGATCCCTAAGTCACACAGTGCACAGTTAGAAACCAAATACATTTTTACAAGCGCACCAAGATTTCTACCGCTGTTGGTGATAGATTTCTCTAGTTTTTTAAGGGAGGTCAATAGCACAAACCAAGGCTGTTCATAGTAATCTGCTTTGTTTATTTTTGTCTCCTAGCATGGCTTCCTCTCCATAGGGCCAGTTCTTAGATATCTGAGCCGCCCACGAGGGGCCCAGATTCATAGACAAATACATTGAATCTCTTATTACTCATCACTTGCTAATTTCATTGTCTGGGAAATGGGAGTGAACTGATACTATTTGTGATCTAGTTAAAATTTCTAAAATACCAGAAAGTTGCTACAGGTTCAGGACCCAATAACTGAATATTTCATTCATATGTTACTCATAAGTTACTTTAAGTTTTGGCATAAAAATCCATTGCCTTCTGTTTTCTCTATGTTGGCATGTGTAACTCCAGCTTAGAAGTTGGTGTTTCCCCCAAAGCTTTCCGTTCTCTTCTAATTCAGCAGATCACAACAGTGCGTCAATTAGAAGTCTATCTCACTTCACACTTGCTCCCTTGTGTCTAGTTTACCTTGTTGCTTTTCAATTCTTACTCCGTTCTGAGTGACAAATCTCTGTAAGGACACTGCATTCGAACACACACGTCGATACCTAGAGATTCTGAGGTTGGCAGCGGGAGGTGGGGGCTGGACAATTCCATATCCTTACAGATAGTTCACAAAAACTATAATTTTGGCAGGGGGAATTTTAAAAGAGTGTTTTGTAAATAATAAATACATGTCAAGAAATAAACCTAACTTCTTTACCCATCACTAGTTTTAATAATTAAATCTGGCTTTGACCCCATGTCTAGCTTTGCCAAGGCCATGCAGATGCCTTCCTTTTTCTAGACAGAGGCCAGGAATGGTCTTATATAGGTTGACATTTTGTATTATATTCGTAGTGACTGACTACTCAGTAGCTATAAAGATGAGGCATAAGATAAGCATCATCTAGAATAAAACTCCTCAGCATGTGCCTGAGCTAAAGAAATCAAGTATGAAACATTTGTAATGTTATTGCATTGATGAGAACTACTACCAGCTGGCAAAACAGGAACAAGTATTGGACCAAACTTGTCCCTTTGAATGTGGGTGACAGTTTTATGGCTGGGGCAGACTGAAGGGCCACTTAGGATTAGAGGGGGGTGGGGTGGGAGGAGCGGAGGGAGTGGAAATTTGGATTGTTATTTTTTTTTTAATCTAATAAAAAGAAAACTTGAAGTGAGAGCTCTGGTTTCCCCTTAGGCTTGGGATTAACTACCGCACATAAGCTGCGCAACCTTTCAACGCAAAAGAAATACCCTATACCTAGAACTTGACTGATGGCGGCATATCATACACATTTCAAAAAAATCAATTGAAGATTAGCACATTTTGCTAAGTTCAGTTTCCCCCTACACACACACACACACACACACACACAAAATGCACTGTCAACAAAGAAGAAAGCAAGCAAGTAATGAGGAAAACAAAGAATTTTTGTTTTTCTGGAATTATATATTTTCACTATAAAAATAAATTATGCAGAATAATATTATGCAGAATAATTTCACATGCCTCAAGTTTAATTTAATTTCCTTCTTTTTGAGAAGTGTCCTCATGAGATTGTTTCTCTGTCAAGCTCTTTGCTCTTCAGGGTCAGCTTAGTCATTCTAAAGAGTGAAACCTGGGCTCAGTTGGAAGTAGAGGTCTTGGCAGAATGTAGAAGTTGATTATGCAAACCAGATACACGTGAATGTGTAAGTGTGAGAGAGTGTGTGTTTGTGTGTCTGTGTATATGCATGTGTAAAGGAGACTGTGTCTCTCTGTCTCAGTGTGTGTCTCTATGTGTGCTCTGTGTGTGTGTGCGCGCGCATTTTCTCTCTGTGTACTTCTTTCTGTTTCTGTGTGTGTGTGTGTGCATTTTCTCTCTGTATTTCTTTCTGTTTCTGTGTGTGTGTGTGTGTGTGTGTGTGTGTGCATTTTCTCTCTCTGTACTTCTTTCTGTTTCTCTGTGTGTGTGTGTGTCGGAGAGAGAGAGAAACAGAGATTGTGTGTGTGTGTGCATTTTCTCTTTCTGTACTTCTTTCTGTTTCTCTCTCTCTCTGTGTGTGTGAGAGAGAGAGAGAGAGAGAGAGACAGAGGCAGAGACAGAGAGACAGAGATTGTGTGTGTGCATTTTCTCTCTCTGTACTTCTTTCTGTTTCTGTGTGTGTGTGTGTGTGTCTGAGAGAGAGAGAAAAAGAGATTGTGTGTATGCATTTTCTCT
>NC_022021.1:29673689-29686934 GCF_000317375.1 Microtus ochrogaster | reverse complement strand
TTTTTTTTTCTTTTTTTAATGTGTTTATGTCTCACATTTTTATGTTTATATTTCAAAGAGTAGATTTAGATTTAAAAAATATAAAATTGCGTAAGATTAGGGTTCCTAATTCTAATAAGGTTTACTGAGTCCTACACATAAGAGTCATACACTTTTTTCAGTGTTGTTTCATTAGTCTATAATTTAAAGTGTTGCTAAGGTTTTGATTAACAGTATATAAAACTGGGGAAAATCTAATGTATCAGTAGTTAACTTGATTGCGCATGAACATAGCTTCCTTTTATTTAGATTTATTCAAATATCTCCCTTAAACACTTTGCAATTTCTAGTACAAAGGCATTGAATATCTTTTTATAAATTTTATTTCTGTCTTTTATCCTCCTGCCATCATCACAAAGGAACCATCATTTTTAAACTTCATTTTCTAATTTTTTGATGTTACCCATAAAAATACAGCTGTGCATTTTCTGATGGCCTTGATGAATTAAACTAGTTCCTATAATCATGTCAGGAATCTTTAAAAATGTCCATGTGAACAGATAGTTTTTCTCTGCCAAATAAACGTGGTTTCTTCTTTTCAAATCTGCACACACTTGTATTTGCTTCCCTTCTCTTGTGAACTGAGTAGAACATCCCGTACACCTCTGTGTAGGCATATGCAAGGAGAACTGTTTCCCTAGTCCTGGTCTTTTATCACTGTCTTTTATGTTAACTTTCTGTAATAGCATTTTATTGATTTAAACAAGTGTCTTTATATTACTTCTTGTCTGTTGGGATGGTTTTAATCATGAATAAATATGTGATTCTATCAAAAAAAAACCTTTGCTTCCATTAAAGATGCATAACTTTTTAGAGTTTTATTCTGTTAATGTGGTGAATTATGCCAATTGATCATTGAATACTGAACCCCAGACCTCCACACACATTTTAGGGATGGTTTTCTTTCCTATAATATATTTTGCTAGGTTGGGGGACCAAGTTTACGCTTGCTTCAAAGAATTGTGTTTATCATCTCTATTTGGGGGAAAAAACTTCTGTAATATTGGCATTATCTCTTTCCTTTTATTTATTTATTTTTAATATTTTAGAATTTTGCATACTAATCCCAGTTTCCCTTTCCCTTCTATCCTTCCACTTCCTCCACCCCACTCCCGTTCACTCCTCAGAGAGGGTGAGGCCTCCCATGGGGAGTCAACAGTCTGTCATATCACTGGAGGCAGGACCAAGGCCTTCTCCCCTGTATCTAGGCTGACCAAATTTTTTTTTCTCCATAGGAAATGGGCTCGACAGAGCCAGTTCATGCACTAGGGACATTGCCAATGGCCTCACAAACTGCCCAAGCAGCACAACTGTCACCCACATGCAGAGGGCCTAGTGCAGTCCTATGCAGGTTCCCCGGCTGTCAGTCTGGAGTCAGTGAGCTCTCACATGCTCAGGTCAGCTGTTTCTGTGGGCTTCCCCATCACGGTCTCAGTCCCTTTGCACATAACATTTTGTTCCTCTCTCTATGACTGGATTCTAGGAGATCAACCCAGTGCTTAGCTGTAGATCTCTGCATCTGCTTCCATCAGTTACTGGATGAAGGGTCTATGATGACAATTAAGGAGTTATCAATCTGATTACAGGGGAAGGGCAGTTAAGGTACCCTGTCTGCTACTGCTTAGACTCCTAGCTAGAGTCATCCTTGTGGATTCCTGAGAATTTTCCTAGTGCCTGGTTTCTCACTAACACCATAATGGCTCCCTCGCTCAAAGTATCTCTTTCCTTGTTCTCCCTCCCTGTCCTTCACCCAACTCAACCTTCCCTATACCTCATGTTCTCCTTCCCGCCTCTCCTCTCCTCCCCACTCCTCTAACCCTCCTCCCATGGTGCCAGTTCACTAAGGTGATCTTGTATAATTCCCCTTCTCAGGGATATCTATGCATGTCTCTCTTAGGGTTTTCCATTTACCTAGTTTCCTTGAGGCTGTGGACTGTAGGCTGCTTGTCCTTTGCTTTATTTCTAATATCCACTTATTATTGAATATGTACCGTGTTTGTCTTTCTGTATTTGGGTTACCTCACTCGGGATGTTTTTATCTAGTTCCATCCATTTGCCTGCAAATTTCAAGATGTAATTGTTTTTTATCACTAAGTAGTACTCCATTTTGTAAATGTGCCACATTTTCCTTATCCATTCTTTGAGAGTCATCTAAGTTATTTCCAGGTTCTGGCTATTGCAAATAATGCTGCCATCAACATAGTTGATCAGATGTCCTTGTCGTATGAGTGTGCATCGTTTGGCTATAGGCACTGTCTCTTTCTTAGACATTTGATAGATTTCAGCAGTCTGTAACCATTAGGTATATAGTTTTATTTGTGAAGGTATGAGTTAATATGAATATGATTTCTATTGAAATACTCAGTTTATATGTGGCTCAGTTTCACTAACTTGTAATTTTAAAAATACTTTCACACCAACAAAATTATTATATTAACCCTCACAAATGTTAGATTACCTCTAGTTTTGATATCTGAATAATATATAATGGTGTCTCCTCTGACATTTCACATACTGGTAACTTATAATTTATGTACCCATACCGCCATAGAAGTTACCCTTGGTGAGGCTGGACTCAAATCCAAGCAACCCCTGCTCCTCTACTTCAATCTCCTAAATGTTGAACCACCACACCCAAATTTACTTTTATTTTTTGACATATGTTGTTGAGTTTCATTAGCCAAAGTCCCTATGACACTGGGCATGGTGGTAAATGCTTTCAGCACTATGGAGGTAGAGACAGGCAGATCTCTTTGAGTTCGAGGTCAGCCTGATCTCTGTAATGAGTGTTAGGCTAGTCGAGGCTATATAAAAGAGTTTTCTATCTTCTACAACAAAACAAAACACAAAACCCCTGTGAAAACCCCTTAGTTTACTTATTAAATATATGCAGTTTTATGTATATAAACTTTTCAACCAGTTTAGCATTTCCTTTAATCCTATATGAACAAATAGCACCATTATTTTCTATAGCACGGATTTTTTTTTTATTTATCCCCAAAGCCACCAATTCCTTAATTATTTAAATGAGGCATTTGATTCTCAATGATCAGTCCAAAAACTGCATGGATTTTTTTTCTCTCCCTATTTCCACAAGCAAGCTTTTACTATTTCAGATAATTTTCATATAATAAAAGTAATGGAGCAGGAAACTATCCTATTTTAATTCATCCCATTTTTCTCTGCAGTATTAGCTCATCTACTTATGTATTTGTAGACACTAAAGATGAATTCACACAACTAAATGTGTATAATACGTCATCTTATTGTATAACAGATACTCCTACCTGAATAAAGACTTCTGGCTTTTTGTTTTTACAGCGGGGCTCTTTTACAGAAGGATTGCCTAACTCTTAATAAGCTGCAAGATAAATATTTCATAAAGACAAAAGAATTCCTACTGATTGGTGTGAGCAATATATGTGTGAAGCTTGGAAAAAGGAATTTAATTTGCAAAAATATGGACATAGCCATGATAGGTAAGAAGCTGTGTATTAAAGTATTGTCGCCATGGTTTGGATAGCTGCAGACACGTCTTAATTTTCAGTATGTTAAAAATAGGCAGGTCATGCAAACACTTTGTAATAGTCAACAGCAACTTTTCTAACTTCTTTCTAATAAATGTAAAATTTGACCCATGTCTTCCTACTGTGAAAAATATGCTGAGAAGATTGAAAGAGGGTGTTTGACATGACACGTACAGATTGGGGGAGACACACATCCGTATGAGGAATGTAACTGGAGCAGAGTCATCTCTCATCTTCCCATGCAGCTTTTCTGTTTTGCATTTATTTATCATGAAGGCCTTGTAATTTTTCCTCCATTTCACATAATAGTCTAAATTTGCATAACTAAATTAACAAATCATTTAAAAACAAATATACATTTTCCGTATTTGTCAGAGTTGCACAGGTGGAAGAGAACTTATGGGTGGGAGATAAATGGATGCATAGATAGATAGATAGATAGATAGATAGATAGATAGATAGATAGATAGATAGATAGATAGATTATAGAAGATAGATAAGGAGAGAGAGATGGGAGAGAGAGAGAAAGAGAAAGAGAGAGATGAAAGGCAGATTAATTTTTAAACTGGGTATTGTGATTGAAGCAGTGATAAATTCAAAATCTTAATGACAAGCCAGAGGGTATAAATTCAGGTTAAGTGTGGATGTTGCAGACTTAAATCCAAATTCTCATGGCAAGAAACAAGAATATATTTAATTCTTGAATCAGACTTGTTTCTAGAGGAAATTTCTACTTTTTATCTTTAAGGCCTTTTACAGATTTAACAATGCCTACTCTATGAAAGCTAATCTGTGTCATTCAAAATCTACTGACTTAAATTTTAGTCATGTTTTAAAATACCATTGGATTGACATTTAACTTAAAAAGTAAGGGCCATAGCCCAGCCATGATGAACTATAACATAATAAAATTTCCAAAGAGATTGAGAAGTGAAACATATACAAATTGATTTGACCAAGACTACATAATTATATTTGTTAAATGTAACTAGTAAAAGAAGCTATAATTTGAGTTAAATTATAATTTGAGTTAGTGTCATGACATGTTAGCTATTTGTAGTTTTTCTGTATCTGGAGATTCACAAGTGAATATGTATGGGAAAATGTCCAGAGTGATCATATAAATACAAGTTTTGCTGGTTTTAAAGGCTATGAACTGTTTTCCCCTAGTCTCAAAACTTCTTTCACTACTCTAAAGATAAAAACAAAAGAGCAGTTTTTGTTAGCTATGAGGAAAAGTGAGAAAGTTACCTCAGCTTTGTTTAACTATGATGACAAAGAATCAAAGTAGAAGTTCCCTGCCTGAACAATTATCTTAGCAGAAGAGCAGATGTCACAGAAGGGGAATATTGGACAAATGGCTGCCTTTACATGTTTAACCATGCAAGACCATGTTTGACAAGAGCTAGGGCAGCATGAGTGACAGATGAGGCAGGGACAGTATCTTTGACTTTTGAGCATGAGTAAGCTGGTCTTTATTCATTTAGATGTGAGGCTCCTATAGATCAGTGCACAAAGGCATCCTATTTAAAGTTTCATCATTTATACTTCAAAGGTATGTCTCTTGGAGAATGAATAGAACAGGTAACCATTCTTGACCCTCTGAGAAAGTGCTACAACATTAATTGAAAATCTATTGTCATCCTGGCATGTGTCAACCCAAGCACACAAGCCTCTGCAGTCTTTTGGAGCACTCAGACCACTTCCACAGGATCTAGAGATACCTGCCCATCCATGGTTCTAGTTCTCAAATGTCTAATACTCATCAAGGACCACATTGCATCTCCCAACAGCGGACCACAAGACTAATTTTTATATTTTTTTATTTTTATTTATTTATTTATTTATTTTTGGTTTTTCAAGTTTTTTATGTGAGCAGCAGTGAGGGGAGCCAGAGTTTTTATCCTGCTGGTAGGACAAGTCTGTATGAAAGGGATGGTGTTGGTCTCTGCCATGGCACTAGAAAGTACTTGCACTCCCAAGCAAGTAGGATGAAAAGTGATAGGGTATTTTCCTTTTTTTATTATTTATTTATTTTATTTATTTATTTATTTATTAAAGATTTCTGCCTCCTCCCCGCCACCGCCTCCCATTTCCCTCCCCCTCCCCCGATAGAGTCCCTCTCCCTCGTCAGCCCAAAGAGCAATCAGGGTTCCCTGCCCTGTGGGAAGTCCAAGGACCGCCCACCTCCATCCAGGTCTAGTAAGGTGAGCATCCAAACTGCCTAGGCTCCCACAAAGTCAGTACGTGCAGTAGGATCAGAGACCCATTGCCATTGTTCTTGAGTTCTCAGTAGTCCTCATTGTCCGCTATGTTCAGCGAGTCCGGTTTTATCGTTTGGGTATTTTTCATAGGGTTATTTTCTCCTGGCTCCTCAGGAGGCATCTCAGTCACTGAATTATCATTTCCACAAATTTAAAGTAAATCCTGATTGAATTCTAAAACCAGAACCCTGACCACCGACAACTTTCTCCTCTTCCCTTTCATCAAGTCCGCTGCAGTGGTTTAAAAGAAAATGGACCCCAAAGGGAGTGGCACTATTATAAGGTGTGACTTTGTTGGAGAAGGTGTGGTCTTGTTGGAGGAAGTGAGTCACTGTGGGGGTAGGCTCTGAGGTCTCTTACGCTCAAGCTACTCCCAGTGAGACAGACCATTTCCTGATGTCTTCTGATCAAGATATAGCCAGAACCATGTTGACCTGTATGCCACAGTGCTCCTCACCATGTTAATAATAGACTGAACCTCTAAACTGTAAGCTGCCCACTCAATGAAATGTTTTCTTTTATAAAAGTTGTTGTGATCATGGTGTCTCTTCACAGCAACAGAAACCTCAAGTAAGACATCCTCCTAGCCTCTAAGGCTGGAGATGCAGCTTCCTGCCTTCTTACTTTGTTTTAGGTATATTGATAAAGCAAAATAAAATTGTTTTAGGTCAAAGGAGAATATCCAACATGATCCAGATCTTTTACCAGAAATTCAATACTTTAGGTCTGTGCTGCTTAGAGCTTTCTCCTTTGAGGCATGTATCTTATATGGCATATTGTTTCTGAGCAACAACTCTAGGAGGCAGGCAAACAACAGGCAGAGGATTATGGAACAATAGGCTAATTTGACTAAAACTGACCAAGGAGAAAATCTGGAGGTCATTCTAGTATTTATTAGCCAAAGCCAGGGGCATCTGCGATCAGGTCCAGAGGTCTCAGATGTAACCTTGCAATTCTCTTAATTTGGAGCTCATTAGCAGCATCTAGTATTATGATGGTAAGTGTGTGTGTGTGTGTGTGTGTGTGTGTGTGTGTGTGTGTGTGTGTGTGTAAGATCATCACCGCCCACCAAAACAAACAATTCATGAACATGTGGTCTGACACTGTAAGTTTGTTTCTCACACATACCATTGCTGCCTACGGTGTGACACAATCATCTTTACCAAAAGACTTGGTATATAAAAATGGACCAAGATGGGAATTACACAAGGGAGGATTTGGTTGCCAAGACCAGAACTGGTACCGTTCCAAGTATTCACAACACTCAGAAGACCACACCAGCCACAGGAAGGCTGGCAATGCTGTCTGGATGTGAATCAAGGAAAAAGAGATTTGGCTTTGTGAACTATCAGATCCTAACATAGAAAGCTCTAGGAGTGAGCTTTAGAGCAGAAAGACTTCTAAAAGTATAGTTATCAACTATTAATATAACAGAGGTCATGAATTAAACTAAACCTCCTTGAACTAAAGCAAGGGGGCACATGAAAGAGTTTAGAGAGAGGACAGGATAAAGAGAAATGATGTAAATACATTTTAATATGAAAAAATATAAGAAAATGCTTAAATGTACTTATGATGTTTTCAATTCACAACTTTCCCTTCTTTTTCTTTCCAGTTAAACCTGAAGCCCCTTTTGGCCTAGAAGTAGTTTATCGAAAAGAAGCAAGCGACTTTTTGGTGACCTTTAATACATCTCACTCAAACAAGATGTATGTAAAACAGTTAATGCATGACATGGCCTACCGCCCAGAAAAGGGTGAAAATAACTGGACGGTAATGTAGATCATGTTTATAAAATAAACACCATCATGTTTTGTCTTCAGAACTTCTTCTTTACTCAGAGAGGCTCCTGGGATGATACTCATTTAAGACCCCATAACTCCTGCACTTTTCTTGGCTCTTCATTATCCAACTGGCTCAACTGTATCTTTATGGTTAGAATTTAGATGATAACACAAGCTCAGACAAACCTGATCCTCATTATATAAAGTCTACAGTCCATTAGGTAATCAGGAAAAATTGTGACTCTGTCTGTCTCTTGTTTTTATTTTAATGTCTAAAGATTCTGCAGCAGAAGGAACAGTTTGTTATTCGCTCTTCATTTTCTGGATGTTTAGTCGGCTTCTTCATAGTCTGTTGAGGTTAAGATGATCTTGTTGCTCTTAGCATCCATTTAGGAGATGAGCTGGGAGAGATTCAGAGAATATTGGGTGGTTGGGTTTTGCTTAACCCTAACAGCTTAACCCCTGTCCTCCCTATGTTACATAGATATTTTTTTTCAAGAGATAGCTTCTCTTTCTCAAGAATAAAGAATGCTTCCTTATGCCCGATGCCCTGGTCATCGTCATTACTCTCAATGCCACTTACAAATGTGCATGCCTGTCCTTGCCATCTGCTGTCTCTCTCTACCTACTCCCCACAATACATAAACTGGGTGATCTTCATCCTACCTTCTCTCATTAATCATCTGAATTGATGATTCAGTGGAAAAGCAACATTAGTAGAAGGAAGAAGGATTATGAATAAATTGTTCCAAGACAATCAGCTGATTTTCTGCTTTTAAAAAAAAGGGAAATTAAATGTCTACCCTCTCCTGTAGGTTTATTTGTGTCAATAAACATAAACGCAATTGTAAGTCGCATCAAAATTAGTGTTTAGTTCCATATAACTGCTAATAGATGGTCTGTTGATACAAGTGGTTACTGTTCACTACCTGTTGTTTTGCCTTGAAAGGAGACAGAAAGAGAGAGAAGATACTGGAATGGGAGAGGTAGCTGTGAGCCTAAAGGTAGTCAGACACTTCAAAGCAGGAGATGATAATTCAGCTAAAGACCCAACCAGCCAGTGTTTGACCTCTCTTGGCATCACTTTGAGTCTGTCCCTCTTTCTGCTGCCAAATCTTTTGCATAGTTGAACTCCTTCACTTAAGAAATATGAAAGAACTTCAAGGGAGTGGCAACATGACTGAAAGAGTTTGTATTAAAGTGAGTCGAGAGATCTAGGCAACATGTCTTTTGACATCCAGCAATGTCCGTTGTTTTTCACCCCAGCATGTCAATTTATTGAACACGAGAACAACAATCCTAGAGCGAAAGCTACAACCTAAGACCATGTATGAAATCAAAGTCCGATCCATCCCCAATACCAGATACTTCAAAGGCTTCTGGAGTGACTGGAGTCCAAGTTCTACCTTCAAAACGCCAGAGCCTGGGAGTCCAGGTAAGCAACGGCTGTAGAATCTCTGTCCCCTCCACAAGGCTTCATATACCAAATTATAGCAATGAGTGAGCAGGAGATTGATGTAAATACCCACAGGTCAGGACATGGGGGGGGGGGAGGCTCTTCCATTTTCTTTGGAGGATGTTCTGCCTGCCTTCTTTGCCACTTGTCTGGAATAAGAGCAATGGGAGCTGGGGCCATTGTACCTGATAATGGACATAAATTGCTTTGATGCCATTGTCTCAGAATCTCTTGAATCTACTAATGAAATCTGTTAGAACTCCGTACTAACCACCATTTCTGTCTTTGTAGGGGATCATGTCTGATCTCTCTGTGACCCCTCTTTGCTTTGTAATATCTTTGTTAATAACAAGTGACCAGGCCAGAATGCCCACCTACTAAAATCCTTTCCCAGTTTACTGAAGATGTTATGGGGTATGGGAAATACCAGTTGCCAGAGAAACCAGAGAATATGTCTCAGGAAAGTGCACAAAGCACCTCACACAGAACTCCTTTAAGGGGGATGAAGTTTATTCCTGCTCTGTCAGCTTCACACTTTACCATTTTGGAACTTGCTGTAGCTTCAGGGTGAACGTTAATCTTTTCAACTCTTACTTAAATTTATTTTGGGGGTATTGGCAGTCGGATACAGGTTTATAGACCATCATGAAATGTCATCTTTACATTTCAAGTGACTGATGCTCTTGCCATGGTCACTCAGATCAGAGCCACTCTTCATGTCTCTCAAAGAACTATTTTCAAGTGCGGCACACCGCGGCCCCAGTCTGCGCTCTATGTGCTAGACCCCAGTTCGCGAGCTTAAGGCAAGGGGCTGGAGGTTGAGAATACAGACGCAGAGACAGACCTACACGCAGACCTTTCAACACTGATACCAAAGCCCCAGGAATGCTCTCTTTATTGTCTTCAAGGGCAGATTATATAGAAAAAGCCACGCCCCAGCCAAACCCACCAGAAACCACTCTCCTGCCATCAGGAACTCCTGAAGGTCTCGTGCTCAGAGCAGCTGTAGGCACTCAGATCCGGGGAAAACAAGTTGTTTACAAGAAATTCAGGATCTGGGATCTCACTGCTCCCAACATTCAAGAAACAATAAGACTATGTAACTAAGTAAATTCAAACCATCCTAAGCATCTACCATATCTATCCCCACATTATTTGCTTACTGAATGCTAATCATGATCTCTCCTTGCATTCCAGGACGATGGGATCCTGTTTTGCCAAGTATCAGCATTCTGAGTTTTTTCTCTGTGGTTTTGTTGGTCATCTTAGCCTGTGTGCTATGGAAAAAGAGGTGATTTTCATTGATAATCAAGAGGGAAATTGTGTGAAGCCAGAGAAAGGAGGACTCATGTCTCACTTATTTATCTAGAAAATTTTAAAGGGAAACGTGACATTTCCAGAATTACAATGTCAAATATATTTCATCCCATTCTTAGATCCCAGTCAATTTTATGTAGTTGATTTCAGAAGAAGCAAAAATATATAAACTAGATGTGTAAGGCAAACATTATTCCCCAAATATTCTCTCTCTCTCTCCCTCCCCCCCCTCTATCCCTTCCTCCCTCCCTCCCTCTGTGTGTGTGTCTTTCTGTCTTTCTGTCTGTCTGTCTATTTATCTGTCTGTCTATGTGTTCATGTGCGTGCTGACCTACAGGCAGCCAACACCCAACACTGATTTTTTTTTTTAATCAACAATTTTCCACTTTGTTTTTGGAGGCAGGCTTTTGCACTAAACCTGGAACTCAGTGACTTGGTCAGACTAACTTGTCAGTAAATCTGAGTGGCTGCCTGTCTCCCCCATGCCATATGTCATCATTGAGTATCTGAACTTGGGTCTTCATGCTTGGATTGCAAGCAGCTTATTTATTGAACCATCTCTATAGTCCCTTGCCTCCCAAATAAGAATTTCCAAATATTTTCCCCACATCCTCCTGAGGACAGAGGAGGAATTACCCATTCTAACGAGGGGGTATATTTGATGTCATGACTTCCTGCACACAAATTCACAAGATTTTTGTATTCTACTGTGGTAGAGTCATATGCTATGAAATTACCCAGTGTTCTAGGAAGGTGCCTTCAGCATATTCTTAGGACAAACGGTGTCCTAAATGGAAAAATAATTACCATAAAATAAATGTCTTGAATGGCTTAGAGCATAGTCACTACTCCCACTAGAATTAAAGCAAAACAGCTACTTCCAGTAATGAGAATGGATAAGATGACAATATAGACATTGAATAGAAAAGATTAGGTTACAAGTTTTAGCTCCATATCAACATTAATACTACCTCCCTGCAAACCTCACTGCCATAATCACAGCGTTATGGTCACAATATACCATAATCAAGTGGGTGATTCTGCCCACAGAAAACAAGACATCTGTCTGCAGTTACTACCTTATAGTAGCAAAGCCAGTACCAGAAAACTGTTCATCCAATCTCCCTCAAACAAAGAGAACGATGTATTTGTGCACCTTCTCCCTCTGCCGTCTGTTGAACTTATGAATATTCTTTGCTTTTAGGATTAAACCTATCGTATGGCCCAGTCTCCCTGATCATAAGAAAACTCTGGAACAACTATGTAAGAAACCAAAAAAGGTAAGTGCTTCTGCTGGAGAAACACCATACTGAAGATATCTTCGTCTAAGACAAGGGAAAACTGAGACTCAACTTTTGGTCTTTTATGTATTGCATAGGTAAGGCTCTTTGTAAGATACCGGGGAATAAAGTTGAGATGCACAGGACAGGGAGTGGGAACACAATCAGGGTTCAATTCAAACCTGAAGTATCACAGCTCAGGCAGATGTGGAGCCAGCAGAAGAGGAAGCAGGCCATTTTCTAGCATTGCGTAGTACATTTGCATGAGAAAGTTTCTTAGATGTCTTTTTATTTTTCAGAACCAAATATCTAATAGCCCCTCTTTCCATTGCCGCTAATGCTTCTGGATTTCTCTACAGAATTTGAATGTGAGTTTCAATCCTGAAAGTTTTCTGGACTGTCAGATTCATGAGGTGAATGGCATTCAATCCAGAGATGAAGTAGAAACATTTCTGCAAAGTGGCAATCCTCCACAGCCTGATTCTCCCCCTGAGGAGCTGGAGAAGCAGGGTCATGGCGCAGCTATGCACAGCCCAAACCAGCTGTCGGAGATTTCAGTCAGCACACCAGAAACTTTCAGAAGAGAGTCACCCCCGAGACTCTTGGAGAGAAATCCGAGTACATGCACCACTCCTCCCTTCCTCTCCTCTCTGTCCCCTGACTACAGAGATGGTGACAGGAATGGGCCTCCTGTGTACCAAGACTTGCTGACAAGCTCTGGGAACACAAATGGTACCCTCCCTCAGGCGTTTCCTCTCCAGTCAGGAATCCTGATGCCAGTTTCTCAGAGACAGCCCATCCCCACTTCCTCAGTGCTGAATCAAGAAGAAGCATATGTCACCATGTCTAGTTTTTACCAAAATAAGTGAATTATGAGAAACTGAAGACCCTTCCATCACAAACAGAATGATCACTGGGATGAAAAGCCTAGCATGCCTGTCCCTCATAGTTCACAGAAGATAAGGTCATCGTGACCTTGCTGCACAGCATCAGCATTCTGAGAAGTCATTTTGATCTCCTAGCTCAGGAGCATTTGCATAAAACAGGAAGAAGATGTTTCTGCCTTGTTGATTAAGTACTAAGAGTTCAGGTTGCCCAATTAAAAAATAGGAACAAAACTCAAATGACAATTAAGGGGAAGATAGAAGGATGTAATGAATGCAGGAAGAGAGAATAATATGGCAATGTGGATTCATCCATTATAATTGATAAACTCTTTGCCATAGATGCTAAAGTGGATAGTAAATATTTTAAGTAATTTGTCTAAGCTTTCCTTTCTTCAGGAGGTGAGGCGTGTGTTCTGACTTCAGCCGTCCCTTGCCATGAACCTATGCTAGTCTTCCGTGCCAAACATCACCACTAAGTGGGTGATTATATAGTTATTATCCAAACTGCGCCACCCTGGAAAGAGAAAGTCAGAGACAATTAACAGCAAGCATAAACTGGGTCTGTCTCAGAAAGATGTGGGTGTGTGGTCACTTTAATCAAAGTGGCTACGAAGAAGAAAGTGCAGGACAAAATGTATTTATGGGTATGAAGTGCCATGACCATGTGTCAAAGGAAGTCAGAAAAAAAAAA
>NC_022021.1:29670259-29673457 GCF_000317375.1 Microtus ochrogaster | reverse complement strand
AAAAAAAAAAAAAAAAAGAAGCCAAGAAATTGCAGAGTCAGTTATCAAGACCATGATCCTCCTGCTGCTACCATCCACCTGCCTCCATATGGGACATAGAAGGAGCTGATGAGAGTCTGCAAGAGTGTGACATTTAACCCAGGAGCAGAGGAATAGCGCTCCTATGTGTGTAGATACCATGACAAATTACCCCAGGTTCTACACCCTTGGATGCTGCCCGAACTACAGGGAAGAGGGAATGGGAACACTTCAATGTGTGCTCCAGCTGAGACTATACTCATGCAAACACAAAGAAGATAGGTAAGCTGCTCAAATTGAAATGTTAACTCATGATTGCAAGCCAAAACTCGGAATCCCTGGTATATATGGCCAATCTCCTGAAGAAAATAAGAAGTAACTGAAGGACACCATTGAGCTCCTTCGCACTAAAATCCTCTGTTCATTTGAATTTGGTGTGTCTGTCTGGTCATGTATTAAATCCATGTATTATATTCACATCACCACAACTGCTGCTAATGCTTAAATATGTATTCAGGAACAGTGTGTAATGTGACATTACGGATTGGTTCTGCCAGTTTCCCTCTTGCGTTTCATACTGGAAAATCAAAACTTTTGGTCAGAGATAATATTCAAAACAGAGATGCCAACTGATACTTCCAAGTAATGTGAAATAAAAATGATAAAAAAAAAATAATGAGAAACAGGCATCCAGTTTGATCAATCAGCTACACCTGGGTCCAGGGAATCTCCAATTAGTCAATTAATTTTCTACAAGCCTTTGCTTCTCTCTTCACTGAGGCATCCATGGGAATTTGTGCCTTCAAATCCAAGCATGGGCTATTTCAGATGTGCATGCTTGTGTTTTTGGGGGGGTTTTTTTGTAGCTATGATTTGGAACTGTCAAAAATCTTAAGAATATGTAGAAAGGAACCTGGAATTGACACAACTCAGGTGACATATTTTGTGAGCTCAGCAGTTTTTCTTTGGTGTTCTCTGAAACATCCAGCATCCACTACAGTAAAGTTGTCTGAGTTGACTCTGTTTCTCAAATGCATTATTAGTAACCTGTAGAGCTGCTACATAAAAAAAAAGTATGGTGTGTATTATCATTTCATGTTTCATTAAATGCTAAGGGACTCTATATGGCTGTACTGTCGTCTGTGTTGTGGCAACTACTCGTACATAGGTTCCTGAAGTTCCACACAGGCCTTGCTGGTTACTGAGAGCATTTGTAAGTCATTAACGGGGTTAAGATTCCAGAAAGATATTTTTAACCAATTCAATAATTAATAGCAATTTGTTAAGAAACCATACTAAATTACTTTAATACAATGCTAGCCACTAAACAATGGCTTAACAATGACACTCAGCAACTTCACATCACAGACTGCCAGAGTAAGACCGAGCTGGAGCCAGTGGCTGACAGCAGCAAGTTTGGGCCTTGTGTGAGCCCCAGCAACAGATAAGCGAACAACTGGTGTTTAAATTTACAGTAAGAAGCAAGCTTTGCTACAAAGTTGGGGAATCCCCAACATGCAATGACGATTCTGCTGTTAGGACAGAAGAAAAGCACATCAAAACCAGGTAAAGAGGGTGGAGAAATGACTCAGCAGTTAAGAACACTGGCTGTTCTTCCTTTACAGAGGACCCAAGTTCAATTCTCAGTACCCATACGTGACTAAGAACTTGTGTAACTCCGTTTCCAGGATCTAACACTCTACTCAACTCTGCTCCCCCCCCAAGCACCAGGCATGCATGGAATGCAGACATACATACAAACAAAACACCCACACATGTATAAAATATTAATTTTTAAGATATTACAAAACAAGTAGAGGCTAAATGGAAAAAAAATACAAACAAGGACAAAATGAAGGTCATATTTCATATGGTAAAACAAGACTCTGGAGTATGCCAGGTAACTGAGCCTGGAGATCACATGGGAATTTTTCTCAACTAAAGAAAAAGTAGAGTGAGTCATAAAGTTGTGAGAAAAGCTTATACATTCAGGGGACTGTACAAGAACAGTTACTGATATAGTTATCACTGTCTCCGATGGCAGCAGTAATGCCTTAGCAGTTACTTCAGAAAGGTAAAGAAATTGCATTTTTATAAAAATAACATATTAATCTTGAATGTTTAATTTAAGCATGTCTGTATATTCTTTTGTACCTTGGTCCATTTAAGCCACTCGAACAAAAGACGATGGTTTGGGTAACTTAAAAACAGTACAAACTTATTTCTTACAATTTTAGAAACTGGGAATTGTGTCAGCATGGTAGGGTTCTGATGAAGGCTTCAGTAAAATAACACTGGATTCTCACTGTGCCTTACACTCAAGCACCCTTTGGACCTTTTAAAGAAGGCCCAGCATCTTAATTCCATTACAGTAGAAGTTAAGATTTCAACATGAATTGTGAAGATAGCAACACTCAGACTGTAACACATTACAAGGCCAGTGTCATTTCTTCCTAGGGTGTGGTCACAATTTCACCAATGAACTTATCAACAAACTACTCTTTTCAATACTTTTATTTCTTTGAAATGAGAAATAACTTCAAGATAACCAGAGTCCCATCTATTTTATTTTTTTAAATTCACCCTTAGAATTTCTGTCATCATTCTGCCACCCTAATTTTTTGACAATATTCTTGCATTGTACAGCTATTAACCCCTCAGAATTTTCAAGGTAGTTCTTTCAGATCAAGAGCTGCCTTTCTTTGTATATTCAGAGTGCACTAGCTCCCTAAATATAATTATGACAAGTTCTACTGCTTTAAACAAGCAAGGACAGCTCTAGCCGTCTCGTGTGAGTTTTCGTGTTCCTTAGTAGGAGTAGTTGTACAGGGTGTACTCAGAGCCAAGTCTTAACAGGAGTGCTACTGTGTTTAAAACGAGGTAGACAGTAATAATTCACTCAGTGAGTGGCTGAAACAACGGAGTTGATGGAGATGAAGGTTGCAATTTGCATGTGGTTATTTTTTTCTACAGGGGCTGGGTGTGCTTGCAAAAGAAGGGTGGCCCAAGAACTTCATGTGGGGTTGGAGAGATGGCTCAGCATGTAAGAATGCTTTCTGTTCTTACAGAGATCTCAGTTCAGATCTCAGCACCCACACGGCAGCCCAAACCTGCCTGTCATCCCAGGGCATTCTCTCTCTCTCTCTCTCTCTCTCTCTCTCTCTCTCTCTCTCTCTCTCT
>NC_022021.1:29624689-29670159 GCF_000317375.1 Microtus ochrogaster | reverse complement strand
CACACACACACACACACACACACACACACACACACACACACACACACAGTAAATTTAAAAAATTTATTTAAAACCCTTCATGTACAAGTGTGTACTGGGTTTCATGGATGTAAGCCTGAAACCCTTTTGATGTTTCCTGTAATGTTTTCAGAGGTGTTATATTGAATTCTAGTTGATTAAATTAGCCCTTCCAGGTAAGATTATAGGCTCTCATACCTTGGCCTATATAAAGTTATCTCCAATATTTCAAAAAATGACAGGGTTCCAAAGTACAAGGCACTTACTCTCTGTCCCTAAGAATCCTTTAAGTCTCTGTGTGGCCACTTCCTTATGACTCAGCCTGCCTTCATTTCTTCTGACCTTTCTGAGTCACATCTCAGATAAGATATTTTCTGGAAGGGCATGTTCTTATAGATCAGGATTTGACTGAATTGTTTATTCCTGCACACTTTACACTTATTCCTGTTGGTACTACACCAACTTGGAAATACTTTGTTCTGTGGTTCCTCTATGGACTTTAGGTATTTTGGCATTGGGGACTATGATTACCAGAGTTTGTATCTCTTGCTAAACGCAATAATACCAACTTGTTTCTTCATCACTGTTCTACATAAAAAAAAAAAAGCCATGCTAAACTATTCAGAAAGAGCTCACCCCACATCCCTGAGAAATACACATCTGGGCAGCCACGTGCAAGGAGTCAGTTTCCTTTCCCATCTCCATTTCTCTCCCCAGCTGTGCTCTTAGCCACTGTGACCACAAAAGTGGGGAAATTACAGAGTGAAAAAGGGGCAAGAATTTCCCAAGCTTCATTTCTTGAAAATTTTCTACATTTAATTTGGTTTATTGATAAAATTAGGGCATTTAAGATCTACAATAAAGTCAACAATACTTAACTTCTGAACTACAACGCTGTGTGCCTTTGTGTAGACTTATGTATGTTGCTTGAAATAGCAGCTGTAAAAGCAAAAAGAGTGTTGTGCATAAGGCCTGGTAAGTCCAAGGAACATCCTGGCACTCCTCAAAACACTGACAACAAAATGTGAAGCAAACAACAAGCAAATCCCCTGAGGCTTGGAAAATAGCCTGAAAGTTCTTTCTGTTGAAACACTTGAGTTAATCTGGAACGCTCCTCAACTATCATTATTGTACCAATCTTTCTATATTCCAGATAAATATTTATCAACCTGAAATACAGTAGATCTTGCAGGGTTGAAAAGGACTCTTCTGTTGCTACCAACTTTGTTCCTACAACATGTTAGCTGTTAGGCACTGGATTAAAAATTTTAGGATATTCCTAAGTATTTTAATGCTAAGTTTACCTTCTGGTGGGGTAAATTATTACTTTTAGAGGCCAAGAGATCAATAATTTAATTATACGAAAGTTCAGTAAATTCTATAACACGCCATTAACACACTGTAAATCTTACATCTGCATAATAATAAATTTTCACAAACTTAATAAGTTGCCAACACAGATTTTTAATAATGATTAGCATTTTACTTTTAAATAGTTAATAAAATTCTAATAAAATTTAAGCCAACTTTTATTCTCAGTTATGAGCTATTAAGATATACCAATAGACTTAAGGACAGAACAAAAATTCTACTACCATCACATTTAATATTAGTCTACAAATCCTAGATGATGCAACTAGAGAAGAAAGTGAAGCAAGAAGAAGAAATACTGAGGAGAGAGGTAGAAATTACATTATCATTGAAACCTGAAATAGCTTCATGCTTGGAAAATACCAAAGAGTAGAGTAATAAAGAGTTGAAGCTTCATAAAGTATTTTACTCACAATGTCTCCACATGTTCATTTACTCCTTAAAATCATTATTGAGTGTTTACTATTACAATAGCATAATATTTGGTTTTGCACCATATTCAATGAGCATCAACCTCTATAATTTAACAAATAAAAACCCTCTAATCTCATTCTTGATAAGTTCATGTTTAATAACAATTTCTTTAAATTTTATGTGTGTACTATTTACATCATTCCACAACTCCCTTCTACCATCCTTCCTTTGTACTGCCTCCACCCCACTTCACAAATACATGGCCTCTTTTTCTTTTTTTCCTTTTTGGGGTGTGTGTGTGTGTGTGTGTGTGTGTGTGTGTGTGTGTGTGTGTGTGTGTGAACAAATATATAAATACAATGAACTGAGTCTAATTAGTGTTACTCATTTGTGTGTGTTTTTGGGGATCACCACTTGATATTTGGTGACAGAACTTCAACTCCAATACCCCTCCTCTCCTTACAGGATAGGATGATGAAAGTCCAGACTTCCTGCATAAATGATAGAATCCTCTACTAATAAGCCATATTTAGAATCTAGGAAGGTTCTCAGTCTGAACTATCTTATTGTCATTTAATAGATGCCCATTATTAAGTAAATACAAGGATTTTAGAAGCGCTTTTTCATTAACCCATGACAAAGACCAAAACACTAAGCAGATTTACCATCCAGGCACATATAGCTGAAGCATAGGAGATAGCAATACACCATAGAAGATACCTCTGGAAACGTAAGTTAGAGGAAGAGTAAATTGTGGATAACTTAGCTGCCAGCTGAGATGCCTGAATTGACCAGTGAGACAACACTTGCAAATTAGAAGTTGCAGTAGACAGCTAACTAATGATTTAAGAAATGATGTGAATGAACTTTAGGCTTGAAAACTATTGGGGATGGGCAGAAAGATGTAAGACTGTAAGTGGAGAAACTTTTTAGGATCTCTTCCAATATTTAAGATGAACTGAAAATATAAAGTCAGAAGAGTTACAAAGCCATAAATAGTTGGCTCTAATAAGTGACATCAAATAACAGCAAGCACTTAAGCAGAGCTTACATGGTTGTAAGACACAGCTGTAAGAGATGCATGCATATTACCTGTTTAATCCTCATTTGGTAGTGTAGCCACTATTATCTCTGCCTAGAAGAGGAAAGTAAGGTTTTATTTATGCCACAATGGCTGCAATACTAATATATATATATTATAGTCTCTACAATCCAATTTATTTTATTGTGACATTTTCATATGTGTATAAAATACTTTGAGTCCCTGGAGCAAACTTATTCTCCCTCTTTCAGCTACCATTAATATCCTGGAGTTCTTTTTCTACGGCTGGGTCTTGTGATATTTTCACTGTCAATGCTAGCATATCAACTAGTATTGTCAGTGCACAGGTCTTAATTAGACCACTATATTGTCAAAATTGCATGAATACTGCTCCTCTGTCCTATACAAAAGACATTTTCCCCCAGCAGATGTCCTGGTCTTCTAACTCTTGCAGTGTTTCTGACCCCCAACTCTGGTGTTCCCTGTGCCTTAAATGAAGGAGTTGTGTTGAAGATTAATCAGTTAGGCTTCTCTGTATTTTGACTAGTCATGGATTTCCTTTGTTGTCCATCTGCTATATAATGAAGCCCTTTATGGGGGATAAGAGCCATACTTTTCTGTGGATATAAGAATACATATTTAGCTTGCAGTTAGAAACTGTTCTTATTTAGGAATGTGGCAGCTATCTTTTAAAAAATATGGATTCTGCTTTAAGAGAAAAATGTGACATTTGTCTTTCGGAGTCTGAATTGCATGGCTTAACATGGTGTTTTCAGTTCTAACTAGTTCTAGTTGTCTACAGACTTTTTATGGCTGAATAATACTTTACCTTAAATGTATGTGTGTATGTGTATGCAGGTATGTATTTGTGTGTTTATGTATACATATATGATACACATATACATCACATTTTCTTATCTACTCACCTATTGGTGGGTACTTAGGCTGGTTTTAATTTTCGGTTGTGAATAATCCTGAAGTAATCACAGATGTGTAGACGTATCCATAATGTGATGAATTGTAAGCTGCCATATGGATTTTAGAGCAACAAATGCTCTTTAGCACTGAGCCATCTTCGCAGGTCCTTTTCTTCTTCTTCTTCTTCTTCTTCTTCTACTTCTTCTTCTTCTTCTTCTTCTTCTTCTTCTTCTTCTTCTTCTTCTTCTTCTTCTTCTTCTTCTTCTTCTTCTTCTTTTAAGACAGGGTTTCTCTGTGTATCTCTAGCTATTCTGGAACTTGCTTTGTAGGCCAGGCTGGTCTCAAAATCACAGAGATCCACCTGCCTCTACTTCCCTGAGTGCTGGGATTAAAGGCGTGGGCTATCTCTACCCAGCTCTGATTCATCTTCTTGATGATAATCATTTTCACCAGGATAAGATAGAATTTCGATATTGTTTTAACTAGCATTTTCTTTATTGCTAAGGATTTTGAATATTTTTTCATTTATTCATTGAGAATTCCTGTTTCACTTGAGAATTTTCTGATCAAATCATTTGCCCATTTATTAGTGAATTGTTCTTCTATTATATTTTATATGTTTTCTTAATATCAATCCCTTCTCTCATGAGTATTCAGCAAAAGTTTTTTTCTAACTCTCCAGTATGTCTCCTCACTCAACTCCTTTCTTAACTGTGTAAAAGCCCTTGAATCTTAGTCTTACATATTCTTAATAAATGTCCACTAATATTAGAGTTGCATTCAGAAAGTCTTCGGCTTTGCCTGGATCTTAAATTTTCCCTGTGATTTTTCTAACAACTTAAAAGTTTCAGGTCTTAAAGTGTTCCAATATTTTAAATGGATTTTTGTCAGGAAGATACATGGGGAATCTAACTTAATTGTCTTAGATTAGTATACAGTTTTCTCAGCACCATTTATAGTAAGGTTTGTTTTTCCTCCAATGTGATGGAATCTGGCCAAATTCAAAGGCCAATTACTTGATGGTGTCTTCTTGTATTTTTACATGGAGAATTCAGTGAAAAAAATGTCACTGAGCTAATTTTGTGAGACTAATTATATTAACAAGGGTTCTTCCTATGTGACTTAAAAATACTTCACTAATTACTCCTAAATCACAAAACCATGACTGAGGTGGGTGGTTAACGGAGCTCAGTATATGAAAAATAATAATAACATGATGTATATAAGATCCCTTACAGAAGCTGAGCATCACTAGTAGTCAAGCTTGGCTGTATCCCGAGTGATTTCATGACTATTTATATTAAGGAAACCAAAGAAGCAGCCCCTCTACGTGTAGATATTCAAAAGGAAGGCCAGTGAACATCTTTACAGTTGTATTCAGAGACTTGTGATGTAAGTGTTATGGTGTCCCTGGAAAGATGTCTGCAGAAAGCAGCATAATATCACTCTTGTTTTAATATTCAAACCCCTAAGTCTGATTCAAATGACTAAAAATCTCTCATGACTGCAATTAGTATTCAAATGATGGATTTGCCTCTAGAAAAAAAATTTTCTCATTTACTAACATTAATAAGTAGCTACTTTATAGTATTATGATAAGGACATAATTTCAATTCCCTTCAGAAAGAAAGCCCCTAATTTACATACATTAGAGATGTCTCCCTGAACTCAGTGGACACAGATAAATGAGTTGCTACTGTGTTATTTGTTGTAGCACAAATTTAAATATTGGAATGATACCAGTAGGTTTAGTATTTGCAAAACGTGAAATAATTATCTTGCAAGGTTATATAAGTAGTTTTATATTCGCTAAAATTGTTAAGGACAAGGAGACCTTAGTTTTGTACTTCTTGATCCGGACTGACATCTGTACAGGACACTCCATATAAGATACTGGTAAGATAAGATGTTCTCCTAAATAATTTGGAAGTGTTCACCCAAATTCCTAGGTAACTGAAAGATCCCCCAACCCTCGAAAGCCTCTTAATCTCGCAGGTTTTTCCAACTATATAAACCCACTCTCTCCTTTGTTCACTGCTGTTGTCTCAAACCCTGCTTTAGGGAGATAGTCCTGCCTGGCAGAAAGTAACACTTGTTTAATTCTACCAGAAATGTGTGGTGGTATCCTTCACTCTGGTCCAATAAGGAAATAGGAGGGTTGTATTTGCCATAGTTGGTTGGTGGCCAAAACTCTCATTTTGGCACCAGCTTCTATTAAGCTAGGAATCTACATTATCAAGTCCTGAATTTTGAAAATTTCTTCATTTAAAAGTTTGTTTCTCTCCTGTTCATGCCTATGTGATAATGTTTTCATAGTCACACGACTTTAAAGACTAGAAAAAGATAGATGACCCAGCAGTCAAAATTTATAAACTGTGATGAGGAAGTAAAGGTGGGAAAATAGTCTGTAAAACACCAAAAAGACACCAGGTGGAATATTTTTACCCTTCTCTATCTTTCTTTGATGACCAGAGATACCAATGTCATAATGAAACTTGATAAATGGCTGAATCAGAAATAGCATGGTAACAAAATTCCCAGGTGGCCATGTGCTCACTAAAGTATGAGAAGCACGAGTTCATGCTTCCACGCCTTTTCCCACTCATTTCTTCCGGTTCTCTGCCCTGGAGGTCCTATAGACATGAGCGGTGCTTGGCTAGCTCTGGCAATCAAGAAAGTTACCACTGAAAGGGAACGCAACCTCCAAACCTCTAATACAGAGCTTTGTGGAGTACCTGCAAGCCATGGCAATCTCAACAATATGTTTGTATAAACAAAACCTGTGTCACGGTCAATGCGTTAATGCGGGTGAGAACAACTTCACAAGGTCACACTCGTAGATTAAGAATTACAGGAAATCAGCAGCTTCTGAGAGAAGGTGAATCAGTTGTCTTCAGGGACAAGTGCCCCAGTAAATTATCCAATCCCCTCGGCCATCCATAAACACTAAATAAAATGGACCCCAGTAGGTGTGTGTGTGTGTGTGTGTGAGAGAGAGAGAGAGAGAGAGAGAGAGAGAGAGAGAGAGAGAGAGAGAGGGAGGGAAGGAGGGAAGGAGGGAGGGAGGGAGGAAGGGGGAGAAAGGGAGGGAGAGAGAGAGATCCTAATCTTAATAAGAGATCATGAATTTGAGAGACAGCGAAGGGCATCTGGGAGGATTTAGAGGCAGGTGGAGGAGGGATAGAAATAATGTAAATACTGTACTCTTATATAAAATTCTGGTAGGAAAAATCTCCAAATGGAATGAAACCTATCTCTGTAGTGTAAGGTGAAACTCCAAAGCGCATCTACTTTGTAGCTGTCCCTCCCTGTTCCCTCTGCTGAGCTGAGAAAGTGGTCTCATGCCATGAAAACCCACTGCCTGTCTTGGGGTATTACCCAGCACACTTACCGCTCTTCATATGTTTGTGTCTCTTTTACATTGCATGGGAGTTTGCTGAGTCTAAGACCTTGCATAAAAATTTGGAAATAAATAAAATTCTACTTTTCAGAATAAATATGTTTGGCTTTTCTTTAAAAAAAACAGTAAAATAAGTTAAGTTCATAAAATTTTACAGTTAGATGTTACTCCTGTCAAAACAAGAATAAACACAAGTGTGGAGAACTCCATATTTATATCTAAAACAGAAATATCCAATAAAAGTGATTTATTTTTATACAAAAATCCTTTCAGAATAAAATATGTTTTGTTTCTCTTTCCAAGAAAAACAATAAAATAAGAAAATTCATGAAATTTTGCAGCGAGGTGTTACTCCCATCAAAACAAGGAAAAACACAAGTGTCAACAGCATCTCTATTTATATCTACAACATAAATATCCAATACAAGTAATTTATTTTTATGCAAAAACCACTTTCCAATTTCAGTTAATGATTTCCTTCATTTGTTCATTCCTTCCTTTCATGCTGATTTAAAACTAAATTTCCAAGCACTTGTGGCAATACATTTCAGTACTTAATAAGATGACTAAAGATTGATTGCAACGAAAATTCCAGATTTTCAAACATTTCACTTTGTATCTCTTAAAATATATTTAATTAAAACATAATTATGTCACGTCTCCCCTTTCCTTTCTTTCCCCAACCTCTTCCATATCACCTCCCTCCAACCCATTTTATGTCCTCCCTCCTTCTAAAGGTGATGGATTCTTTCTCTTATATTATTGAGATAGATAGGTGCATAAATAGATAGATACACAGACAGACAGACAGACAGACAGACAGATAGATGACGGATAAATGCACAAATATGTGAATACAACTCTTTAAGCCCATTTTTTGCTGTTTAAGAGTATATGATTTCAGATGACCATTTTATAATGAATAAGTAATCAGAGGTCTCATCACTAGGAGGCAAGTTCTTCTCTTGGCAGTAATCAGTTGCCTTAGTTCTTTGTCTAGGGTTACTTGTGTCTTATTGAGATCCATCACATCAGACTCCCTATAGACTCATTCTGTTCTCTGAGCATTCTCAATTCTTTCCAAGAGGATGGATAAACAAAATTCATAATCTCCATGATTTTGTCATCATCAAAACGAAATAAGCATCCGTGTCGATAGAAGCACTAACACCTGCATAGTAATTCAGGAAGTCTTCTTTTGAAACCTGAGGAAGGAAAAAGGTGAGGGGGTGGGGAGAAACAGTGTCAAAATATGTGAGCCACAGAACACTGCATTTTGTTCCTGAGATGCTAACTACAGATGGGATCTGCAACAGGAAATAACGCAGCCTTGCCTGAGTTAAGAAGAACTTGCTTAGTATCCCCACCTGAAACTGGTTTCTGAAATGGGATATTTACAGTGGGCAGCCTAAGACTCACCTACACCTCAATCATCTAAGCCCCCTTCCCCAAGCCATCACCACTTATAGTAAAATGAGATCTAGAGGTCTCTACCATGCCACCCAGTAAGGTAGCCACTGACCACATACAGCTGTTTACATTACCTCTAATTAAAATGGAGTCTAATGAGAAATCCCATGCCTTGAGATCACTAACCATACTCCCCCTGCACACCAGCTATGTGTGGCCAGCAACTGGCACACTGGAAAACACTGATGGAGAACAGCTCTGCCATCAGAGCAAGTATCATGAGACAATCCTGCTCTAGACTCGATACTGTAAACTTCTCATTATTAATAATGCTGTCAACCCTCTGTGTCTGTGGATTCTTTGTCCATTGATTTATTCATCTTTGATAAGGGAAAATTTAAAGTAAATGAAATTTTGTACATGTCCGAGATGCATGTAGTTTATGAGCAAATGTCAGTTCATATAAAGGACCTGAGCGATTAAGAATTTTATTATCTGTGGCTAGTTCTGGAATAAATACTCTCTGGGGAAAAAAGAGATGAGTATGATAAAGATTTTATGGCATAAATGAGTAGATAATAATTGCTTTAAGGAAGAAGAGTCTAGGGCAAACACATGTAGAGATAGAATTAGAGGAAGGAGCACCCTACAGGATCTTTAAGGGAGCACTCTGGAAAACAGGATGTGTATACTCAATGGCCAATAGCCGGCTGGGAGACAATTGTCATATAGTAGCTGCTGGAACCACCTTATCAGCCAGGCCAGAAGTGTGTTTCTCATAACTAGTTCAAAATGGACTTTCTATGCTGGGCAATGGCACTGAGAACAAAATACAGGAGTCAGATCATACCTTCCCTCCAATCTCCCTCCTGTGGTCCCTCCCACCCTTCCCTCCCTCTGTCCTCTTGCGCTCTGCCTAGTACTAGTAATAAAGTTATTCTTTCCATCTTGGTCCTAGAAGACTGGCTCAAGACCGCATGCTGAGAAATTGGCGAGCCTCCCAGGTGGACGTAGTCTGACCCTGTGGGAAGAATAGAAATGAACAGCGACAGTAAATAGTAAATTGGGTGTCTCAATATCTCATTCTTGGCTGCCAAGGTAGTAATTTCATGAGTAATTATGTCATGCATCTTAAAAACACTCGTCACTTTCAAAATTTAATGTTGTCACCTGTAACCAAAACATCATACCATTAATATTTAAAAAGAGGTTTATAAAGAATATTTATAAACCAATATCTATAAATATTATAAATAATATAAAAGCACAATCACTCTGCTGTAATAAGTTCATCAATAAAAACATCACACAACTAGAATAAAGTAGCCACAAAAATGAACACTTGCCCAGTCCCAAAGTCTATACATTTCAGTTAACTTTTATACAGTTCATTACAATAAAATGTTACATTTTTATCAAGAAACGAAAGCACAGTCAGAGAGCCTGGGTAAGTAACATGTTAGCTAATAAGAAAAAGCATACTTTGGAAATAATTTTAACCTTAAATCAGACAGTTAAATGTTTCTTTCATTGAAACCATTTTTAAATCTTATTTTTAAAAAAGCATTAAGTGATCATGGTATCTCCCCTGACAGGTAAGTTCTTACCCATTGGGAGAAGTGAATGAGGGGTAGATGGGGATGGGGGGAGTTAAGGGAGGGCAGGAGGAGGGTTGGGAGGAAAAACTGTGGTTGGAACATAAAAAGAAATTTTAAAAAAATAAATACAAATATATTAGGTGAACTTGTTAAAGGCAAATGGCTGAAAATATGCCAAAATGATAAGGTTTTTTTTTGTATAAATTAAGTCATCTCTAAACTGGTAGCTCACAGAAATCGTAATTTCTAGTTACTACAGATGATATCCCGGTTGTTTCCACTATGACAAGCTGATGTCTTCATATATATGGAGCTTACCACTAGAAGCACACTTTATTTAAAATAAAATATTTAGCATTTATAGTATAAATAGCACAAAAGCTCTTATTTACCAATCAGAAGGTCATTTTGAAACCCCATGTTCCCTCCATTTCTACTTAAATGCTGCCAAGAAAAGTTTTACATATGGGAACATCTCACTGTATAAAAAATGGTTTGAGTTACAGTTTTATAATAAAATGACAATTTGTCATTGGCTTCAGACTGTTTTAGAAGCTATATGGAACCTTTTCACAACTAATATAATAATTATCGTTTTATACAAATAGATATCTCCCATAAACCTATGGTTATAGGTAGACACAGCCCTTGTACGCCCTGTTACATTACTAATGTTTACTTAACTTTGTTTTTGTTTTGAGTTTACATGAAATCAAAGTGATTTCTACTCAAACACTTTCTAAATGACTTCAATTAGTGGAGCCGAAATTCTCAGTGATTTGCTTCATGCACTTTGCAGCTTCAATGATGATCTTAAGTAAATGGATTTTGAACGATATTGCTAAATGACATTTGAAATGTGAATAAGTGTGAAACTTGTGGAATGGTACTTTATTTCTCTGTTGCCTTGGAAACGAAGGGAATGTCCTTCGCTAAGTAGGGCTATGTCTGCCGCCGGATAATACTCCGCATTTGTGAAGTACTTTAGCACACCACTGTAGAAGCACCAAGACCCAAGAGAACCCTGGAAGAGGTAAGCCACGCTGTCACCCATCATTTTCCCTCAATTTGCGACTCCCATTCTGTTCCGAGTCTCTCTCAGAAGGCTAATTGTCGGGAGTTACACACACAGCCTGGGCGTTTCCAAGATCCCAGCCCCTGAAACCTTCCAAGCTCTAGAGCAAGATGCTTCCAGATCAATACCAGTGTCTGAATGTCAAGAAATAAGGTCATTGGAGACTGTTATAAAGAATCTGGAGAAGAACTGAATACAAGTGACAAAAAAAAAAATAATCATGACATTTTGAGGCTTTCCTTCCGCAGTGCACTTGACCGTACTGCCAGATGTGAAATCCATATCAGAAACAGCTGCTGCGGGGTGGCTAATATTCTCACTGAGCTTTACTTCCACACGTTTCTCTGAGGGGGAGACAAAAGCTGGCTTTGGCAAAGCAGGTGTGAGAATTAAACAAGAAGGCTGTGCTATTCTCAGAGAGGAAGGGCTGTTTCACCACAGTCTCTCACCGCATCACCCCAGACTGCCAGAAAGAACTCTTCTCACAACAGCGTTCTCAGAAGTTCCATCAATCATTTGCTTATATATCTTTCAACAGATTCCACCCGCCATCTATTTTAGAAGAAACCATTTGGGGCATTAACTTGGTGAGGTTTTCTGTTAGAACAAAAAGAACTTAGCTGGGTCCAACCTGAGCACACAGTTTTCATCTAAGCAACTTGGAGGAGTCAAAGCCATGCCGAGAAAATCATTTGTCCAACGAATCAATTATATGTCAGACCCTTAAAGTTTTTGCTTTTACTTTGAGTCACAGCCTTTCTAAAAGTTAAAAAAAAAACCTATTGCTGTATTCAGGAAGCTCTTAATTTAAAAGCCCCTCAAAAATCTTTGTTTTCCCCTTGAGTCATGATTATTTCTATGATTGAACTTTTCTCTGCTTCATCCAACAGATTTTTTAATTAAAATAATAACAGTATTTTCCAGGAATGTAAGCTTGTTGGCCAATTTGGAAAGTGGGAAGTTGTGTATTTTGTATTCTGTACTCAAAACAGATTTGCGTAAATCTAGAACATAAGTGAGTCACAAGATGTTAATGCAATTTTATCAAGCAGAAATAGAAAAGTACCGACACATCAGCTAACAATATATTGGTAAATTTAATCTCATTCCTTGATTAAATATCTGCATAATTGACTGTAGGTAGATTCATAAGGATGGGGTCAGTTCTAGCCTGTACTCTCACGTTCCAATGAGGCAATCTACATTGGCCAAAACAACTGAAAAAATAGAGCCACTATCTGCCCCTAAAAATAGGAGAAAGTTATGCAGGCATTGTCTTGATAGACTTTCAAGATTTCTAATTCCTTTACATAGTTTCATATGATGGGTTACAGCTGTCTGTCTTGAAGGGCTGGATGAGGGAAGAAGGTGGAATTTCGGTACTAATGTATTCTCTTTCTGCCCTATCTCATCTATTAACAACTGTTGGCTGTTAGTTTGGTTGAAAAGCCACTGGTTATATCTAACTTACTGTTCCATCCTTACTACATAGAAGGGCATGGAACTCAATAAATAATTATTAATAAGATATTTTTACCTGCAAGCACATTACATGCTGAGTCAGTTGGTGCCCGCTCTGACTTCAACATTGATGTTAGAGTTTGAAATATAACTGAATTTATGCGTATGAACAACACAGAGCAAATCGACTACTATCTAGGGGTAGGGAGATCCTGCCAAGGACAAGACAGTAGTGAAAAACTTGTCCTTCAGATTGACAGGAGGAATGCTTCTCTAGGCCGTACATAATTCAGAACATCTTGCTTCTCATTTGCCCTGAGAATGGAATCCAAGTACATTGTGCACAGATCTTGATAGAAGTTCAGTTACTTCCTGATCTTACACAAAAAGTAAAACTCCAGATTCACTTGCAGAAATTATAAACCTAGTATATTCTTTCTTGTCCCCAAATTGAGGCTAGAACCCTTAAAATTTTACAACTATACAAATAGAGATATTCTCACACCTAGCTTAAAGGTGAAACTATCTTGATTTTCTGTGCAAATAAGGTCATAATTACAAGATTCAAAATTTCACTGATGACCAAGGGAGACATCATAAATTGATTGACATAGCCACAGTGCTAGCAAATTTAGAGATGCAACTTTAATAATTCCTACTTTAGAAATAAGGAAACAGTTTCAGAGGACACAAGGTCACAGTTAATTACTTAGTGACTTTATTTCTGCCCTTACGTCAGCCCTAGAAAATACACTATGTTGGCAAAGAAGAAGATGTGCGATGAACATGAAATAAAATATCTTTCTGAGTTTTTGAGGTGCGTTTTGATCATTTAGAGTCACGTGGCTGTCTCCATGACCTGGCTCCCAGGGTAAGGCATCTAGAGCTTCCAGGCAGTAGTCATCATGATGATGAAGTACACATCGGTGTCAATGGATGCACTCACGCCTGCGTAATAGTTCATGAACTCCTCGGGGGTCACCTGTGAGAGAGGAGTTAGAAAGAGAAAGGACACTTTGCGGTGCTTTTCAGTGGAGGCCTCCCTTCCATCCCTGTAAAAAGAAGGGGCGTTACCACCAAGGGTGTCTGTGTGTATGATTACAGCTAAGGAACAGACCTAAAAGAAAAGAAAAACCAATAGTTGTGAAAAGAGCTCGGGACAAAAGAAGTAAGCCTTGAAAACATCCAAACCACCCTAAGTAAAGAGCGAGGCATGGGTTATTATCTTTTCTTTAAAAACTGGGGCCTGTGGGTTCAAAACCAGAGACTAAACACAGAATTAGAAGTAGATATATTTGCTGTTAATACTGTCTTTCTGGCACATATAAGAAATATGCCATATCCAGTGTCAGGATAAGCAATGTCTCACCTTCCAAGAAATGCTTTGTCCTATGGGTAAAGAAAGCAATTTCTAGTAAAGTGTATGATTTCTGTGAGTTTCTAAGGTATGAACTGTTTGTTCAAGGCTGAAAGTGAGCAAAAACATGACCTTCCCCTCTGCTTTTCCCACCCCTCCCCCGGCTCTCCACTCTGTGTATATGACTGTCTTTGGAATATCAGCAGGAACATCTACTTCCATACTGAGGTTCAGAAGACTCTCCTTTTAGAAAAAAGGAAGGAAGTCTCATGAGTTAATAGGAGTTGGCCAACCTCAAAGTCAAAAGATTAAAAGCATCACAAGAAAGGAAACTCATAAATAACTGAAGAATTCTTTCTAGTTCCTAACATCTTAATCTGCCTCACTAATGTTTAGGACCATCACTATCACTTTTTTGTACTATAGGGGCTCATGAACAAAATGCCCTTTTTAATGAAACAAAAAAAATGTAAGTTAACCAAAAAAATTCATGTGACCTACAATGTCTCTATATATTGTTTCATAAGCTTCCTCTCTCAAACCAGTGAAAGATGCCAGGAAGCATAACCCTGAACTCATTGAATACTGAAGCTGGGGTCATCCATCTGTAAATACAAATAAATTACATACATGCATGAATTTTTGTCTGTATGAAAGAGTTTGCCATAGGGTTTTTTTTTTTTTGTATTTACAGTTCCTTATGTTTTTAAGATGTCAGTAAAATTACAAAAGTTTCAAGGCCGGGGAAATGTTCAGCATCATGAGTACTGGCTGTTCATTAAGAGCTCCTGGGGTTGATTCACAGAACCCACAAAAGGTTGAATCACTTTTATGAACATATTTATTTCATTTTGTCTATTAAATAAGATGACTGTAAAGCCCTTAACACAATAGTCAGTTGATAAGTGTTCAATAAGCATTGTTCACATTCATTGTCATAATACATAAGGAAGCATATATATTACGTTTACTAATAAAAGTAAGGCTTTCCAAATATTCTAGATCTAAGGCTCTCAGATATGGAGTGTGCAAGCACCAATGGAGTATATATTAAATATACAAAGACTACGGATACATCTCCCCATATGTCAGACATCATGGTTCATCAGTAATTTGAATTTTCAAGACACATACCTGATGATAATGAATAGCTAATATTCAACATTATTACAGGTCTATGCTATTCAAGCAACATCACATACTGTAACTACAGAAAAACCCCAATAACCTTTTGAGATTTTGAGAGATCAATGTGGCTGATTGAGATAAATTTGAGAAGGACCTGCAATAGAGACGTTAAGTCAGTTGAATCACACATGGCTACTTGGACTTGTTAGAGCCAAAAGCAGCTGACATCTCCCCTGGTGACAAGGAGGAACCACCTGCAGAAAGAATGAAAGACAACAGGGACTATGGAGAGTTGGGCTATTAGGGGAAATGGCAGTTGGCTATTTTCTCAGACATCTTGGGAGATCAAAGACAGCAGCACTAGAGGAAACACACAGTTCTGTTATTTCTGTCCTAGACCCTCGGCTGCCCAACAGAAGCTGGAACTCTTTTGTATCTGCTGTTAACAATTCCTCAACCTACCAGACACCACTTCAACTACTTCTCCATCTCTGACTACAAAATGTCAGCAGGCAGGCAGGAAACTTCCCCCTTCCTACCTCCTGCCCCTTGATAATAAGACAAGTCAGCAGGTTTTATGGGAAAGGGAGCGGAAATTCCCTTCAGGGGTCAGGGGGAGGAGGCTTGCTTCTTCTTCTCATAAGCACCACCTCTTCCTAGTCTTACCTTTTCTGGTCTGGCCCTCAGGTTAAGAGGTGCGGCTGCTGCCCAGGCTGAGGGACTCCCCTCCCACATCACCATAACTCTCAGGGCCTCTAAAACAAAAACTGCCTCCAAGTGTTTAAACAGGTAGCTTGGGGCTCTTAGCCCATCTCTTCCAGTACACAGCATCTTGTATAGTTGAAGACAATGATTAATGAAAATGGAGTGACTATTTTTGCCTTGAAGTTCACTGTAATTTAGATGTGCAAACTGATCTCAAAATTTACCAAAGCATGAGTCAGAGTGAATTCTGCTCCCTGGGATTCCCTTTACCAGCAGCTGCTTTTTCACTCAGGAAAGTGTGATAACAAATGATGCTTCTATGGACAAGTGTAAGAGAAACAAAAGGCCCTGAATAGCCTTGCTTATCTGTTCCAAAGCATATTAGTCCTCTATAAAACTAAGCACACTTTTATTGTAATTTAATTCATGAAAATATAGGTAGTTGTATGTGGGGAGAATAGTAATCTTCTATTTGTAACAGTTAGGGTATCAATATGTTGAGGTTTTTTTTAAGGCTTTGAACCTATTCCTTATTTACAATTTCACTGGGGGTAGACAAATTCCATCTGGATTCATCTTTTTCACTTACCAACCCATCTTTGTCATACGGTGAGTCAAAGTTGTCCAGAAACTTCCGGAAGACTTGCTCCTCCGTCCATTCCCCATTTTGGTACTTTGGATGGTGTTTAGCATTATAAACTTCGCGAAGGTCTTCAATGGTTATAACACCATCTCCGGTTTTGTCTAACTTCCTAAAAGCTTTCATAATTACCTCCTTTCTGGCTCTGGACATTGGGGGCTAGATAAATTAAAAAATAAAAATAAATACACACATGTGGATAAATACATATGCAAATGAACTTCTAAGCAGATGTGACTTGACACTCCCATCAGTGGTGTAAAATTACTTAGGTACCACTAAGTGAGATACTACAGAAAGTCCCTCATCTGGCTCAATCTTCTGCCCACACCCCCGTGAAATGTACTAGCAAGTTCTGAAAACAAAACTTTAAAGTAGTCAACCCAAACCATGTGAAAGTCAAACTCTTCCACAAAAAAACACTGATTCATAGGGCAAAAGTTTGGGGAAAATATTTACCCTTAATGTGAGAAGGAACTCGTTGAAGTCTATGGTCCCATTTCCATCTCTATCAAATCTCCGGAAAAGTTCTTCTGCCTCTTCTTTCTCCATGACCACAGCGTAATCATTTAACCCTTTCAAAAATTCTTTGAAATCAAGGGTTCGGTTGTTATTGTCATCCATGATCCGAAACACTCTGAAGATAACAACATGGAAAAATAAGATAAAACAAATAAACACAAAGAACAACATCTAAGCATAAAGATGGGAAAAGTGAGCCACCCCCATTTGCTTTCAAATATAATACATAAGTTTTAGACTTTTCTCCACAGACTCACTGTTGAGCTCAGAGGCTCTGAGCAATTTCCTACAGGAAAGCAAACTTTCAAACTCACATTGCGCATGGACACACATACACACACACACACACACACACACACACACACATACACACATAGAAGGCTGCAGTTTTACTCTTTGATTCTAATTCCATGACATGTACAACAGTTAGTTTTTCAGTCTCTCAAACATCTAGGTGTGACGGCTTGGCTGTCGGGTGCAGTAGTGCTGCTGGAGGCTGGTAGTGCTTGCTGAGACTGGTGCCTACTGGATGGAAATCAGATAATTGGAGTTGTGCCCTTGCGAAGGCTATTGCCCGGACCCTGCCTGCTTTCTTCTAGCCTCCCAGCCAACAAGAACAGGCAGCTGTACCCCTACTGTGTTCTCCTTGTGCTAAGGCAATGCCCTGCCACAGGCCACAGCAATGAAGTTCATTGATCATAAACTGAAACCTCTGACTGTGAGCCAAGAAGAACTTTTTCTCCATGCAGGTTTATTATCCCAGGTGTCTTGTTAAAATAATGAAGAGTTGTAACCAGAGACTGCTTGTTTCTTTTCCGGCCACATCAAAGAGTTACTAATATAGGTAACCTTTACAAGAACCCATGTTTGCTAATAAATCATATTTTCCTCATCTTCTCCTTAAATGGCAAAAATGTAGACAAGCAATTGAGGCATCGTATTTTTATTTTTATTAAATCATATTAATCTTAGTAAAATTTCTAGAAACTATTATCAAACATAAATAAGGCTTCTAATTCTCCACTAATGTGCACTGACCACATAAAGTATACAGATGCTGTTTTGTCCACAGGAGGCCTCTGCTTAGAAACACATCTGTTATAGGCTAGGAGTCTATGTTCCAAATGCATGGTACCTACAACTTTTATGAAAGAAATGGTGTGTCGTCTCATTGATCTTGTGATGCTTAAGGCCTTTCTATAAATGCCATATCATGCTCTTATGATCTTACTCATTTCCTTTCCTCCACCATACACCACTCCCCATACTAAAGCCCTAAGAATTACATTTTTGCTAGAATCATAACAGACAGAATTATAATTTAGGATTTCAGAAAGGTGAACCTGAATTCTAGTTCTGCAGTAACAACAGCTATATAAACTTGAGTATAACTGGGTCTCACTTTTCCACAAAAGTCTATGCTCTTGACCTATCATTTCTAATTAACGCTAAAATAAATGCAATTGCTAAGCCACAGCTTACGATTTTCTTTTTGCTAGTACTGTGTAAAGATGAGGGATTCAGATGCAAATGGCATAAAGGTAGATGCCTCACTATGTGGAGGAAGTGGCCAGCAAGAAGGAGTAAAGAAATAGGACAATGAAGAAAGGATAAATAAGAATGGATTTATATTTATGTATAATATTCCAGAGTGGAGCCATTTACGCTGACTGATTAGCAATGAAAAACTAAAACTAAATAAAATTTCAGACTCTTGTTAATTTATATTTCATATTTTCTTTTAAAAGCTAGAAAGAACACTTTGGATATTTATTAAGTAAATAAGTACATTATACAGACTTGGACATGGGCTATTTGGTGGCAGAGTCCATCTCTATGCTTTTTATTACTATAAATTCACTGTGTAGCAATCACTCTTTTAATATTCCCCAGCTAGATGAGTTAATGAATAAACTTTCCTACTACAAGAAATAGGCTGACAAGTTTTTGTCTTCGAAGATTAATTTGAAATAAACAATGTGTTGCTGATACATCTTGGATTGTTCAAAAAAACTTCATCATCAGTTAGGCATCTTATAAGCTGCCAAACATTAGATTAAATATTGTAATTTGAAATACATAGTTGAATGAGACACAGACTCTATCCGTATGAAATTTATTCAGAGACAGGGAGATAGGAGAGGAGGAAGATCAGCTATTCTGAGTTCTGGCAAGGAGAAGCATTTTAGATCTCTAGTAGTTTGGGGAACATCCCTTGTCTGTCTGTAGAAGCAAAAAGACTGCTACCAAAGCTTAAAAGAGATGGAAGAAGCACGGTCAAGAGGATCGATGGAAAAATATAAAGAATTTTAATCTCCTTAAGTTCCAAGGTGCTTCAACCTTGTTACATGATAAGACATGTAAACCTTGTTACATGATAAAACTTTGTTACACGATAAAGTAACTGCATAGTTTTCATGAGCAGAATATCATCCAGATAAATTCTTAGAGTCCTTAGAAAGAACTGGTTGAAAGAATTATGCAGAAACCTTGGCAGTGAAAGAGGCTGAGAGTCTGCCCATGAGCCACTCAGATGACAGTATGAGAATTCTGTGAAATCAGATCATCACTGTGGTGGACTGATGAAGATAATTCTCAATATTCCAACTCAAGAAATGATGAGTGTAGATAGCTTCATTTGCAGAAAGAAAAAGAAAAGCAACTGCCAGAGATTTTTTACTAGCCTCCAATTAGTTAAAAACTTAGAGTTTCTTTTCTGCTATAAGATATAAATTAGAGCTCAAAATAGGATTTTCTTCCTGGTGTGTATAAAAGGACAGAGTAAAGATGAGCTCTCTCAGCCATGCGTAAGACATATGGTGAATTCAGGATATTCGCAACAGAAATAGGAGCTCTCTCTATTTCTTGGAGAGTGGAAAGTGCATAAGGAAGAATATATACTATTGAAATTCTATAGACTTCTGTGTCAAAAATTAGAGGTGCCAAAATGATAACAGAATCAACTTGATGTTGAGCTTCAGAATAAATTCTTAAGATGAGATGGGAAGATGGTTCCACAAGCATACATTTCACAGAATAAGAACCCTGGAGTTTGTAGAGGGCAGACACTAACTAAAGAGGTGTCCTTCAAAATCAAGAGAATGTTTGCATTTGTGGCGTATATTTACTGGGCTCTGGACTTAGAGTAAAGGGGAAATACCTGCTTTCCAATAGATCCAAAGACAAGGGTGGAGTGAGGGTTTCCCTCTACATGAATTGAAGACAAAGTGAGACCAAAGTCAACAATATAAGGTAGACAGAGGGCAGTTTAAGCAGAAAGCTCAGGGAGAGATGGTAGCAGCTCACAATGGAAGGGCTAGTTTAGATAAAGGTTGAGGGTAGCACAAGGGGAAAATGGTGTGGACAGCAGGAAGAATCCAATTGCATGACTGTTAGTGGAACACAAGTCAGGGTTCCTCAGAGGTCTGAACTGAAGACAAGGAAGTGAACCCAAGAAGACCTAGAGGTTGGAACCCCACAACACTGAAAGGAAGTGGCCTATGAGAGCATGAGTGGCAGGAATCTTATATCTACACCCCTGAACTTTTAACAGAGCAGAGTTTATTTTAAGAAAGGTATGGAAGTGCCTTGGGTATTTGTTCTTTGGGAGTTTTTTAGAGGGGCTTCCCCAGGTGCCCAGTACCTGACTGCAAATAAAGTTTCTGCAGCCTCTGAGTGTGAGGTTGTGTTCTCCTTACACAGACATCCTGTACTTCTTTATCAAACAGATTCTCATACCACTGAACAGCACATTTGTGAACTCTCTTAGTCCTGGTCCTTCATGGGACCTGCAGAAGCTTGTCCACACATGACGGCCCCAAAATATGTACAAGGCCACGTTTATGATATATAGTCATTATAATTTGTTAAAATATACAAAGTTCAATCTTAGAAGACTCAGTCTCCTTTCTCCTTGGAATTTTCAGTCCTCAAGTCTATACACACTATCAAGTATCAGGGAATATAAGCAGAATCGCTTGACCAATAGACTGCTACTGAGGTGAACCCTAAGTCATCCCATGAGCAATTATGGTGGCAAGTGAGACATGCCAGCCTGGCTGGAAGCAAGCTCCAAATTCTCTTTTATACAAAATCCATGTAGCCAAGGCTGGTGGCCTCAACTCATTATGTAGCCAGAAATGGCACTGAGCTGCTGATTCTCTTGCTTCCACCTCCCCAGTGCTGGGATAACAGGAATATGCCACCATGCCTGTTTTTCTAAATTCTTTAATTATTGTTACACCTCCTTCTTCTACCCCAGCCTTGGGCGGGGCCTCTCTCCATGTCCTTCCGAGTGTCTGTACTCCTAAGCATGCTTTCCTTGGCCTCCATGCCACAGGAGCCTCCCTTCTTTGGAATAGACACATGCTTTACTGAACTTGGAGTTAAGAACAAAACCTGTCATGAGGACTCAGAGATCCTCTCTCCAAAACAATGAATTTCATAGATAAGAAACCGAGGCCTTAAGAGGAAATTATTTGCCCAATATCACAAAGTCAGTGTAAGGCTCACCTAGGCAATTCTGATATATTTCCTTTCACTGTATCCCCACTGTGGTGGTTTGTAGGCCAATGCCTCTTATAGGCTTATATGCTTGGATTTTGGGTACCCATCTTGATAAGATTAAGAGGTGTAGTCTTATTGGAGGAGAAGCATCACTGGGAGTGGGTTTTGAGGTTATATCTCTCTGCTTACCGTCAGATCAGGATGCAAACTCTCAGCTAGTACCTAGTGCCACGCCTGATTGCCTGCTCGTCATGGACTCTATTTAGAACTGTTAAGCTCCCAATTAAATGGTTTCATCTACAAGTTTCCATAAGTCATAGTGTTTTGCTACTGATTTAGAAAAGTAACTAAGACACCATCCTACCTGCCAAGACCTTTGATGCCTGCAGAGCCCCTGGCCAGGCACTGCAATCGCAGTCTTTCGATGGGATCAGTTGCTGTGGAGAGCTTTTTCTTGGATTGGATTGCCATCTCACGGTCATGGCGTGCTGTCCCTGCCATCTGAAAGGAGAATCCACAGCCTGTTAGTGGCATTTAGACCCTACTGCCCGTATCTAGCTGGGGAGTTGTTGCAATGAAACCTACAGCCTTCTGTCATTCTGCCCTCAGGAAATAGTCTCAAACTTCCTAAAATTTTACAATTTTTAACTATGCCAATTGTGTGCCTGGCATTTTTACAACCTACTTATCTAGTTTCACAGACATGTGTTCTCATCACTCTGGAAAATAAAGAAGAACACAGCCATTTCCCAATATGCTTTGATCTTTCTGAAGCCCTTCTCTGTCCACAGAAACACGTCCTTACTGGTGAAAGGAAAATGGGAAAAAAGAAAGCATTCAGAAGCTGCTAAAGATGCTAAAGTTGAACAAAGCAGTATGTATGTATACGGAAAAGTGAGAGAAACCATGGAACATCTGTGGGAGTTGATAGTAAAAATCTCAGTACTTACTTGTTTGAACCAATTGTGATGTGGTGTGTGTGTGTGTGTGTGTGTGTGTGTATGCATATATAATTTATAAGGCCCTGTATCCATTTGATCCTACATTTAATGCTCTCCTCTTTGGTTTAAGTGCCAAGTTCTGTCCTCACTGAGTTTTTCCGTAAGAGTGTTAGTGATGCTTACCAGTAACTCATACACTCTCTTTAGTACGTTAATGCCCTTCAAGCAAGGCTTTTAAGGAAGAATAAAATTGAAAAAACAGTCCTCTCTTTTTCTATCTCTTTCACACACATGTGTGCTCGCGTGCACACACACACACACACACATACACACATACACACACACCTACCTTACTCCCTTAGTTGCTCTTTTCTGTAAGAAATATTCAGAAATAGTAGAAGACAACCTGGCCAGTCCAGATTTGGATTCTCAGAACTCTTACATCAGTGGGAAGAGCACAAGACCAAAAGTATAGGTGCCTAAATTTTGTGCTTATTTCTCCAAATCTATCCCTGGTGAATATAAGTTTGAAACAAACTCTGTTGTCTGTTGCATGTGACAACAGCTATCTAGAGTAGACAGTAGACAGGAGAGATCAGAGAACACCAGGATCTGCTTAGCACCAAGTGAGGGGCTTCTTACTGCACCTTGCAGGGTATCACATGCCATAACGGAACGAGGATGTCAGGCCTAAGCCCCCTTCTCTTTTGTTAAGGCCACACTGTAGCCATCATGGAGGCCCCACTCTGAGGCCTTCTTCTAACTTTAGTTATATCACAAAGGTTCTACTGGAAAGTGTCATAACATATAAACTTTGGAACTAAGTTTCTAATACATAAAGTTGGTAGGACACAGTAAAACCAGAGCCGGAAAACAGGCACGGATTAATAACATTACTTTCCTATAAGTCCCAACGAACAATAGACATTAGACTTTTTAATCCCACCAGATTCTTTCGGCCCCACCATATATAACAGTATGTAAGAAATTCAAAGTGTAATTTTCTGGCACTTCCTCATGAAAAATAAAAATAGACCTTGGGAAGACCAAAAGCAGGGATCTAGATTGCAACCACTTCTGCCTTCTGAGGCCAGTTCTGCCAGGGGTGATGTAGGATGATGCTACTTGATATGACCTGATGAATTCAGAAAAACTTTGCAATCAAACATGGCACTTGAGGTGCTCATGTCGACCATTGCTTTTCATCATTTAGTCGCTTAATTCATCAACAAGCAGCCAATATTAACCACATCCTCTTTTCAATGTACTATGTCAGAACAGAAGTTAGGAGTCTGAGGGGTAACTCAGAGAATCAAGCTCTAGAGGGAACAGGATCTTCACTTGAATTGTGCAGCCTCACATTAAAGCAGAACAGAAAAAATAAAGATTGCAAGACGTGGGGTTTGAGAGGAAGGTGGGATAGAGCAGTATTTCCAATAAAGAAGGGCAAGATATACTGAAAGCTCTGAGGTTTGAATAATACATCCAGCTGCAGTCTCCGAATATGATGTCACGATGTCGCTGACATCACAGCCCCAATTAAAGAGTGTCTGACTCCAAAATACCCCTTTTGACTCTGGTCACAACAATACAATCTGTCAATATGAACTAGGCTTAGGAGGCAGTCCTTCCCAATGCATGAGGCCACAGCACCACCATGTGTTGGCTCAGCATATGTACAGTTAGCTTGCCAGAGGAACAGTTCACTGCTTTGCTTCAGCAAACCTCTGTCTAGATTGATAGGTTTGGGGCAGCAACAGCAGGCACAGGCAATATTCACAGCCTGGAATCTCACTTTATCCCCACTTCATCCCAAGAGAAAGATCACAGGTATCACAGCTTTGGCCTGGGGACTTTCTAGACACCAAAGAGGAAATGATATTATTTTACCCATAAGAGAAGCTAAAAAAAAATATCTAGGCTAGGGCTGTGAGTGTTCAACAAGGATGGTTCCTATATAATTGAGATGACTGGTGTACCACATGCTTTGGCCAAAGCAAAAAGTTAAATAGCCTAAGAAATACACCCTTTTTACTTTTATTTCATTTGCACGTATGTTTCTATGTACATGTATGTCATATTTATGAGAGGTCACAGAAGATGGAACATGTAGCCAGAATGAGTTTATTGTGTCCAGTATACTGCCTCAACCCTGTGGACAGTGGTGAATCGTTTAAAATCCATGTGAAGAAGCTTGAGGTGTGAGATGAAGGGAGAACTAGGGCTGTATCCAGAGCTGCTGTTGCCTTGCCTCTCTTCACTCAAACCCACCCTCACCCAGAGTGACAGATGAAGGGATATTTAAGCATGTTTCTACCTCCGTTTAAGACATTTTGCATATTGATACAATTTTAGTATATCTTTATCATATTACATTATACATTTCTATTTCTGATCAAGATACATTGTTTAAAATTTAAATTGTTTAAAATTTGAGGTCATTGTTCTCATTTTCTGCATAGTAGTTTAAAGATTCTTTAATATTCTAATATAAAGCCTCAGTCTTTAAGTTATGCAGGTATTAAGTATTATAGGTCAATAGTCATCCAAGTTTGTCATACTTATACTTTAGACTACTCAGGTCTTTTAGATACATAGAGATTGTATTCTGCATAGATAGGTAGTCTTCAATCACTTTAAAAGGCTGTAGAATATGGCCTTTAAAAAACTTAGGGTTCTGTTGATGTGAGACACAATTGCTCCTGGCAGCACCCGTTTATTCCCGAGAGAATGTTGAGCACCGAAGACACTCATTTGGAGCTTGTTTTCTTCTTGGCAAAACTGGCCTTTGAGCAAGGAAATGCCCATGCCTCGACCACTGACAACATGCACGGTATCTAGACTGGATAAGCAAAATACAAGGAAAACGACTGCCAAGACAGGGTAAGAGAGTTTTGAAACTCTTCCTGCCTCTTAAAATGATCTGTCAGTTACTCTAGGCCTTAGCCAAAGTTGGTTGCTCTAATGTTGCAAATGAGACTTTGAGTGATTGCCCAGATAGCCAGTTGTCTCTGTCATTTACTGCACATTTTTTTTTTGGAAGCTTTTTGATTGCACTCACTGCTTATTCAAGTAATATTATCTCCCTTCTCAGGTCTTTGATGGGGTTGAAGACTAGAAAGTCATAGTTAATTTTCTCTTATGACTTAGCCAAGCCCTCTCACTTCCTGCCTGCCACACCAGGATGCTCAATTCTGTTTCTGTTTCCTTTTTGTGATCTGTGAGTTCTCCTTTAATAACCAACTCCTTACTATTAGGAGCTAGTCTGGGATTCCTTTATCCCCACTCCCCATCTGACAGTGTTCTCCTTCAAGGTCCTGACTTACACTTCTGCTTCTGCACTTTTTTGAGATCTCTTTAGTGCTATCTGGTGGCAGAAAAATGAACTACACCTTGCTCCCTCCCCCCCCTTCCCTTCCTTCCTTCGTTCCTCCTTCCTTCCTTGCTTCTATAGCTTCCTCCTTTCCTCCCTCCCTCCCTCCCTTCATCCCTCTCTTCCTGCATCCCTTTCTCACTCCCTCTTTCCATAACTACATACACATCAACCTGTAAACACAAAAGGAGACCAACTCTTCAAAGCATTCTCTAGCATATCCATCCATCCATCCATCCTAAAACATCAAATTCTTCCATATCCAGTTTATTATTAAGCCCAAAGAAATGTCTCACTAAATCCTCAAAACTGAAGCCTTCCTTGGATTTCCCTGACAAGTAGTCAGGGGACCTGGGTGTAACACCTTTGACCTGCTCAAATAAAACTACATAAAAGGAGTCAATCTGTCGAGTGCCGAGGGGAGAGGGCAGAATCACATAATGGAAGTCAGAGCAAAGGATGTGCAGGGCTGGAGCAAGGAATATGTATCAAGGAAGAGGCCTCCTCTCCTGGCTGCCAGGGGTGTGCACCACAGTGACTGGCTCGGTCTCATTTCGTTTCTGCCAGTCATATTTTTTTTTTTTTTTTTGCCCACTAGTGCTGAATTACAGGGATTGTGTGCTGCAAGAAAACCATCCTACTGGGTGGCAGTCACATAAGGCAGCCCCTAAGAACAGCAAGTGCCTGCCGAGCTGTACTGATTTCCCCAAGGTAGTTCCTTCCCCCTTAATGTCAAGGCTATTTTCCCGACTGCTAAACTGAGCAATAGTTCTTTGGGGTTAGTTTTTTAACTTTAAATGCCATTTTAGGGATTTCTGTTAGTAAGTGTCTGTGCCATCGCATTAGATATTCCCAAAACCAAAAAGAGGTACTGTTGCTGGAACAGTTCCTGCAGTTTCACAACACTGTTCTGATGGAAAGGATAGAGCAGAGAAACAATCTGCAGAGCGGGTGACAACTGGCTAAGGTAGGAGGGCTTGAAGCCATTTTGAGGAAGAAAGCATGCCCACCTTCACTCCCGTTCCGCCCTGCCTCCCTTACCTCAGACTTCATCCTGAGGACCATGGCTCTGCCTTAGGCTGCCTTCATAACCATTTTCAGTACAAACTTGTCTAGCTTTCTGATTCCAGAGCAGACTTCAGTCACTCTGATGGGCTCTTAGGTTAGTAGTGCACCCAAATAGTCCACGCCGAGGCCAGAGACAATAAGGCATTTCTCTTTATGACTGACTAAGCCCAATGCTTCATCTAAATCCTTTCTATTGGGTCCCTTTTATGCCCCTGGTCTCTCTCACCCTTCTTTCCTCCTCTCCACCCCGCCAACAAAGCACCACAGACTGGGTAATTTACAAAGGAACAAATTTTATTCTCTAGGGTCCTAGAGATGAAGTCCAAGACCAAGGCCCTGGAGTTTCGTGACTACTGAGAACTTCTCTCTCTTTTCAGTGCGGTGCTGTGGGCTCTATGTTATTTTAGCATAGAGAACCACAGACTGGGTAATTTACAAAGGAACAAATTTTATTCTCTAGGGTCCTAGAGATGAAGTCCAAGACCAAGGCCCTGGAGTTTCGTGACTACTGAGAACTTCTCTCTCTTTTCAGTGCGGTGCTGTGGGCTCTATGTTATTTTAGCATAGAGAAGCCTGTTCTTTAATCTTTCTGTTAATACTGGGGTGAAAATTAAGTCCTATTTCTCATGTTTGTGAATATTTGAAAAATACTTTCGAAGTATCCTTGTCTGAGTTAGGGTTTCTGTTGCTGTGAGAAAGCACCAGGGCCAAACAGTGGGTAGAATTTTCGTTTCAGGTTACAGTCCACTACAGTCCATCACTGAGGAAAGTCAAGACCAGAACTCAAACAGGGCAGGAGGCAGGAGGAGATACAGAAGCCATGGGAGAAGGCTGCTTCCTGCCTTGCTCAGCCTACTTTGTTTTTACACCAAAGACAACCAGTCCAAGGTACTATCCATAGTAATCAAAATTTTATAAGAAACTTCAGTAGGGTAAAGCTTTAAAACACCAGATTACAGGGATGAAAAATTATCAAACTGTCATGAGATCAACACCTTACTCCTCCCAAGCACCTTGTCATCATCTCAGAGTCTCTGGGAGAGGCTGGTCCTGAGCATACCATGCAGACACAGGCCAATTTTGCAGATCCTCATTTCATTGAAAACTCTGCAGGGAGCAGCATCTCAATAATTATTCATTCTCATCTGTGATAAAAACACTGACCAAGAGCTGCTGAGGAGGGAAGAGGACTTGTTGCAGTTTAGAGACTACACTCTGCCACTGACAAAACCAGCTCTGGGCATTCAAACAGGAACTCAAAGGGCATCTTCTTGGTCTTCCACACAACTCTAAACAGAGACCTCACTCACAGCCAGGAGAAACAGCCTTGGTATCAGATGCTATTTGCTGGCTGGGACACTTGGACTTATACTTAGCTAGCTTTATCATACAGCCCATGACCACCTGCCCAGGAAATGGTACCATAAACACTGATCTCTGCATCAGCTCCTGTCTTTATGGTCCTGCCCTGTTTAAATTTCTGTCCTGACTATGATGTGGAAGTACAGCCCAAATAAACCCTTTTCTCCCCAGCCTGATTTGGACATGTGTTTTATCACAAAAATGCTAAGACAGACCAAGGAAACAAAAGCAAAGAACCAAACCAAGTTAGGACTTATAACTTCAGACATTTAATATCTGACAAAGACACTAAAAGCATGATCTTGGGTGCAACTTCAACAAATGGTGCTAGGAAAATTGAATGTCCACATGCAGAGTATTGAATTTAAAGCCACACCTATCATCTTGCACAAAAACTCTCCAAAAAGATGAAAGACCTAAACATGAAACCTGAGACACTGAAACTGCTAGAAGAAAACATGGCTGCAGGTTATTGGTGTCTGAAAGGACTTCCCAAGTAGGATTTCATTTGCTCAAGACTAAGTCCAATAATTGGTAAGTTGAACTTCATAAAGCTAAAATCTCCTCCACAGCTAAATCAACAACCAGGAAAATAGAACGCCTACAAAATGGGAAAGAATATTTGCTGGCTCTTTATCAGACAAATGACTAATATAAAGAATGTATATTTTTTTAAAAAAAACTTTTAAAAAGATCAAAGAGTCAAGTAAAACCAAAAAACATGACCAAATCAAAACTTGGGCCTGGCTAAACAGAGGTGGCAAGAGGCACACGCCTTTAGTCCTAGGACTTGGGAGGCAGAGGCAGGTGGATTTCTGAGATCAAGGCCAGCCTAGTCTACAAGAGCTAGTCACAGAGAAATCCTGACTCAAAAAAAAAATTAATAAAATTTATTTAAATAAATAATGAATGTCGGGCGGTGGTGGCGCACGCCTTTAATCCCAGCCCTCGGGAGGCAGAGGCAGGCGGATCTCTGTGAGTTCGAGGCCAGCCTGGTCTACAAGAGCTAGTTCCAGGACGGGCAGCAAAGCTACAGAGAAACCCTGTCTCGAAAAAAACAAAACAAAACAAAAAAGAAAGAATAAATAATGAAAATAAAAACCTGGCCCTGGATTCTGAACAGCAAGATCTTCAAAGAAGAAAAAAGTATGGCTTAAAAATTCCTCAAAAAAAAAATATTTCATCATCCCTAGAAACTAGGGAAATGCAAATCAAAATAACTATGACATTCCATCTTACCCTAGTCAGAATGGCAAAGCTCACCCCAAAGAACAAGTACATATTCTTCCCATCATCATTGGCTTCCCGTGTCTTTGACATTTGCTCATGACATGAACAGCAGTGCCAACAGATGTCACTTGCTTCGTCCCCATAGAGATCACACTACTACCTTTATTTTTCTGTTAAAGGAAGCACCCATGCTGTCCTGTCACACATCCATCCACTCCCTTGTCCAATGCCACCATAGAAACCATTACTCAACTGGTTTTGCCTTACCAGAATTGAAAGAAAAAGATGTTTCTGTTGTAGCTCTGGATCAGAGTCATAAAGTGTGTCTCTATCTTTAATCCCTTCAAAGGTTCATTAAATGCTTCAAATTCTGTACACACTCCTTAGCATTATGATCACACAGGCTCTTTTGTATGATATTGTACATAAGATAGCATACTCAATGCTACAAAAATATCACTAGTGTTCATAAACAAAATATACATATATTGTTAAATTAAAAGCAACCACTTATTTAATGGGGCAAAAGTGGTGTATAGGGAGGTTGGAGTAGTGAAAGGAAAGGAGGAATGATACAATTAAATTATAATCTTTAGAAAGTGTTTAGATAAAAGGAGTAAGAAAAAGAGCAACAAGCAAACATTGACTGATAAAAAAGAGGAAATCCTTCCCCGCCCGCAGGGAAAAGTTCCCTGATAGGTTATCCATACAAGGTGGTCAACCTTAAACACAAGTACTTACTGGCATCACTAAATGGGTTTAATTAGTGAGTCTGTGGGTGTGAAAGATAGAGAAAGAAAGATGCATGTACATGCAACAATGATAAAGTAGAGGCCATTAATTTAAGATGGAGGGATGTTATATTAATACATAACATCTGTGTACAAAATTCTCAAACCACCAAAAAAAATTAAAACCCTAATTTTAATTCTTAATCTATCAACAGTCCACAGGGTATGGCATAATCAGTACAATTTACCTCACAAAAATATTGGAATATATTTGTTGGTTGATTTGTGGTTTGGAAACAGAATTCTCCTAGGCTTAGTTTCATCAGGGGCACCAGGATCCTTAGCAAATCATGAAAACACTCCTCATCCAAGAACCGAGCACACAGACGCCTCTCAGAATGGGTTGTCTCCTTCGCCTTTGCTAAATGAAACTGAATTTTCTCTAAGCTCTCTTCCAGGAGACTACCCCAAGGGCCAAGCTCCGTGCGCCGACAGCCTAGGGATGGCTTCTTTGGGACACGATTCCTCATCAAGGCTAATTTTTTTTTTCTTTAGATCATAGCGCCTCATACTTAACAATGAAGCAGAAGTGACAGAGGTAATAGAATAAATAAGAACATTAAGTTACCTGAAATGCTAATCTGTAGCAACAGGCTGCTTCAAGCGGAAACTATGGACACGGACTTCTTTCTGCCCCTGGGGACTCTAGTATTCTCCTATGGCCCTGTGTCTCCTCCCTCTTACCTGTCTTCCAAAGGTGTCCCTCCCCTTCAAAACTTTCAGTGCTAATTGGATGGCCTGAAAAACGCTGCTACAGACGCAGGATCTGATTAGCTCAGCTCGCTGTCATTCCTATGGGCCTGCTTTTTTTTCTCAAGTTTACACTCCTGTTACCTAGGAAATCCCAGTTCCTCTGAAAACCCAAGCTGTTTGCTCTGGAGGAGCTGACAGGCAGTTCTGTTGGCAATTGTTTGGTTTCCAACGCAGCTTCAAAACTGATCTCCCACGTTTAAAAAGGAAACGTTTGGTAAATTATCTTATTTGATTCAGCCGCTCTTTCCTCACTCTGCAAGGCTGACTGCCTGGATGGCTTATTGCCAGGTGAGGCATGAAACCACACCCCTTAGGAGCAGGCAGAGGTGATTATAGGTAATGCCCTCGGAGCTTTTCTACATTCACACACTGAGATGATACCTTTCCCACATTTTTGTTTTGTTTTGATGCTGGATTATGTGTTTTAATTCTTTCTTCTGCATTCATTACACACTTGTTCTTAGCAATACATTTGGCAAAGCAAAAACAGGCCAGTTAGTTGATGCTGTGGTGAATGTATCTAAGCCACAGTTCTTGCTCTGAGTATCTATGACATACACCTCCCTCCATCCTGGAATCATACAAAGAACTAGGAGAATAGCTTTCTAGAAAAAACTCCCTTTCATTTTCTGTTATGCGGTTTACCTGGTGTGTATTCTCAGAGTAGGGTGGTCACTGCTTTTTAAGATCATTCATTTTTAAGGTTTTATTATAGACATCAAATGGAAAGATTCCTTTTTTAAAAAAAATAATCAGCATTAGCTGAGGTGATTTCTGATGAAATGTATGAGGAGCAAGAAAAGAACCACCTGCTCAAAACCCTGCTTTCTTTATCTCTTCCTGAGTCAGACGCACTTCAGGGGGTCCTTCAGGTGGAAGGTGGTACTTAGAAGTGAAGAGAAAGTGCAGACACAACAGCGATCCAGTGCTCTTCTCACTTCCATACCAGAGTAGTCTGAGCATCTTCACATAGCACAGGACGTTCCACTGAAAGTACCTTGAGCTTGTCATTTCACTATTAGCAAGGGAAATTATGAGGCCAGCAAGGTTAATCTGTAAGTACTGACCACTTAACCAACAAGCACCACCAATGAAAGATAAACCTTGTCTTTAAAAAAAACACTTTGTTGTTTGTATTGAGCTATATATTTTTCTCTGCTCCTCTTCCTTCCTCCCCAGCCCCATTCTACCATCTCCCATGATCCCAAAGCTCCCAATTTGCTCAGGAGGCCTTGTTCTCTTCTACTTCCTATGTAGATTAGATCCATGTATGTCCCTCTTAAGGTCCTCTTTGTTGTCTAGGTTCTCTGGGTTTGTGAATTGATCTGTAAATTATGGAAGACAATTGGGAGGAACTGGGAGCTCCCAGAGGTCCAGGAGGAGTCTTCTTCATCTCTGCATCTCCTAAAGTCCCTGTCACAGCACTCTGTACAACCCCGAAATTGATCAAGGTTGGTTAATCAAATTGTTGAACCAATAAAAAATATTCATATTCAAAACATTCAAAATGAAAATCAGTCTTCCACAAAGATCTACTTCCTTACACTAAGCAGTTTTTTAAATCAATTAAATTAGCTCTTTAACAACCTCCTACATGTACTTAGTGCAGTCTGATTACTCGAGCATCCCCTTATCTCCCTCCAGTTTCCTCCTCCCCTGAGTCATTTTCCCAGGTCCGTGGCCTCGGGTCCCCTTTTATGACTAATTCAGTTTAATGAGGGTTATCTGTGTAACCACTGGATTGGATATTGGGACTGATGGGGTCACCACTGGACACAGAAGGCAATCACTCCCCTGTCCCAGGATGTATCATCAGCTGATAGTTCAGCATTGAGGAGTGGGACCCCTCTAGTCCCTCCTCCATCTGTGCCTGGCTGTTATTGGGCGTCACTCAGGTGTTTGTTCTCCTTAAGTTCTTTCCTCTTATTTTTGTTGTTTTGTTTCTTTGTGTTTCCTTTAATTTCCCTGAGTTTTGATGAACTTTATAATTTTCTTTTAAATTATGCATCCTGGGATTCATGCATGTAATTCTCAGTGACAAGCACATCCATAGACCTGAAAGGTTTGGGCTGAGATGCTGCCTTGATCTTTTATCTATTGGTACTTTGTGATGTGATCCCAGTAGGGTGATTGCTTTGTCAGTTCGGTGTCATATGTGAGCAGAGCAGGCTGGGCAGGAGAATGGTGGGGTCTGGAAGTCAGTGTGGCCTGTGTGGAATGACATCAGCCGACTGGGGGGCAGGGCTGCTGCGCAGGAAACGAGTTCTTCAAACTCCACATTTTCAAGGAATCTTGGTTCCTTTTCATAGGAAATAGTATTTAGAGACTGGAAAATATTACCTAGCCAAAGACTGCTGCTGCTTCCTTTTTATAATTTTATTGGTAAGATCTAGGGAATAACAGGATAGCTGAGACTATAAAAATTTCATATCTATACCTCTGTGTTGTGTTCTTCTTATCTTCACAAGATAAATTATGAATTTTGGGTCACCTCTTAAGCTGAAATATAAGCCCATATGGTAACCTTGTTATTCTTCTCAAATATCCATTTTGGATTCTTCTTTAGGTGTCTGTGAAAAATCTCAATGTATCAAATTATTTATTTATACATTTTCTCAACCTGAGTGAAAATAATGCATTCTCAAATGATAATCTGCAAAACTGAAATACCAATAATAAATGGCAAGTTCCTTTACAATTATATTCCTCTATAATCTGATAATTTAATGATTAAAATTATACTTTCTCAACTGACATTGTATTAGATACTTTTTTCTTTTCATACTTATAAAATGCTGGTGAGAGTAAATACATTCATTTCTTTATGTAATTAATTTAAGATTTTAGCTATTTTTTATATTTTAACTTTTTGGTTTTTCTTTCTTTTATTGTTTATATTGTGTTATACATTTTTCTCCACTCCCCTCCTTTTGTTCCTTCTGTCCTTCTACCCTTTTCTCTGACCCCCACACTCCCAATTTATCAGGATAACTTGCCTTTTTTTCCCCTTCCTTGGTAAATTCATGCATATCTCTCTAAGGGTACTCTTTGTTGTCTAGGTTTTCTGGGGTTTTGGACTGTAGGCTGGTTTTTCTTTATTTTATGTCTAAAAGCCACTTATGAGTGAGTATATATTATATTCATATTTATGGATCTGGGTTATGTCACTCGGTATGGATTTTTTCTAGATCCATCCATTTGCCTGCTAATTTCAAGATGGTATTAGTTTTTACTGCTGAGTAGTGCTCCCGTGTGTAAGTGTACTACATTTTCTTTATCCAGTCTTTGGTGGAGAGACATGTAGGTTGTTTTCAGGTCCTGGCTATTATGAATAACGCTACTGTGAACGTACTAGAGCACATGTCCTTGTGGTACGATTGAGCATTCTTTGGGTATATACCCAACAGTGGTATTTGCTGGGTCTTGAGGTAGATTGTTTTTAATTTTCTGAGAAATCGCCATACCAATTACCAATGTAGCTGTACAAATTTGCACTCCTACCAGGAATGTAGGACTTTTCCCTTTACCCCAAATCGTCTCTAGCACAAGCTGTCATCAGTGATTTTTAACTGGCCATTATGACAGGTATAAGGTAGAATCTTAAGAGCTAATGTATTTTGTATATAGAATGCTAGCTCACCTGCAAATCCCTGTGTGTAATGTGAACCGTAACACGGGCTCTTCATCCACACACTGCACATAATCCCTCACCTGATTTTCCCATGTATATTTGTTTTGAGGATAATATTTTATGGAAGAAAGTTCACACATTATTTGTTGTCCCTTAACTCCTACCATCTTGAAAAAATGAGACATTTCATATTTATCGCTTTACTTTGTATCTTCGTACTCAATAACACTGAAGTTCATTCTGTATTAATTTATAAATCTCAGGTTTATTCTATTTTACATATAGCTGTTACTCCAATAATTGGACAGACTGTAGCTTTTTTTCTTTCCTTATGTAAATTTCTCACACATGAGGAAATAAATCTTGCATACCAGTCATATCAAAAAAATGATTTCTCAAAACCCTTCAACTTTCTGTTAACTTTATTTGTTATTTTATTCATTATCCAGGAAAAATGTGTTTACTTCATTTGTATGTTGTCATTTTCAGGCAAACTGGTTCTTATTACGTCCTGGGAGTGGCTGATCGTCCCTAACAGGGTAACAGCACTCTAGGCATCTGAACTCTAAAGAGAGATTATAAATTACAAAATAAATAAAGGAGTAAGTAGGATTTGTCAAGTGTGGGGTTTTTATCTCAAGTGATGGGAGAAGTAAGATTCAGAGACTAGAAGTCACAGAGATGATGAAACTCTCACAGCACTGTGAATGGCAGAAAGGAGGGAAGAGGAGAAATGACCAGGAAAAGAAGGATTGTACTAGAGCAAAGAGAGCCAGGGAATGAGGAGTCACCAACTGTCAATGTACTGTATGAGGCTTATGAAAAAGACAGAAAATAGTGAGGACAACTGGAGCTCCACCTGCAGGAAGAGGGAAAGAGGAGAACACTGGGAGTTCCCTGTGCTAGGGAAGGGGGAAGCTTTTAAAGAGCCAGAGCTCCCAACATCCTCCCCAGGTCAAACTGAACATTATGCCTTCTTTTCCTTAGCCACACACAGGGGCCTGAGCAACAAGCCCAGCACTTTCTTCAACAGCCACAAGGTGGCCAGAGTGAGCCCCAGCAGGAACAACAGGACATCCAGCAGGTGCTGCACATGCCATGGCTGCTGAAAGCCATGGGGCTTTAGATGTGCGCCTCCCCCTGTTTGTAGGATGTGGTCAATCCAGCCCACCAGACGCTGGGAAGGTGTGAGGGGGTGGGAGCGCCTGATGGCCTTGGCAGTCATTGCTGCAGACTTGTACCTGAGGGCAGACACGGAGAGAATGTGTTACCAATGTGCTGTGCCAGTTCTTCAGACCTTATAACATAAACACACACACATTTTTTTCTAGTCTATAGCCAGCTTCAAACAAAATTGTTGGCATACACTTAACACTGTCTACCTGAGTCCCCATTAAAAGCACAACAAGAAGCAAAAAGATAAAACCTTAGAGGGATCATAATTAAACTTTGAAAAGAAATTTTTTTTAAAAAATAACTATGTTTATAAGGATTGCAGCTATGATACTGAAATAGTGTTCACATTAAATATATTTGAACATATCAACAGGATATATATTTGATAATATGAATAGAACATTGAAACATGAGTAGGCAGTCCTGGTTTTTATGAAATTATCGTGAAGATGGGCAAGTGATACATGGGTCAACTGTTCTTGTTTCTGTTTCTGTCTAATTTATTCTAGGTTTGGGAAAACTTTCTTTATAACAGGCCTGCCGTTGGCTCTAGAAGCAGAGTGGAAACAGATAGTCAGTGCTTCCTCGTGATGCCCATTTTCTATGTGCTAGCGTGGGGCAGACAGTAATGACACACGTGACTGAGATATTACAATCTATTAAAGGGCCAAAGAGAAAGTAGTGTATGATGACTGAGCACAGTAACAGAAAAAATAACAGCCAAGCACATGGTCTCCTAGGAGGACAACATTGGAGAGACTGTCCTGGGAGGTCAACATGAAGACCCTGAGGAGGGGAGATCACCGCAGTAAGGACAAGAGAAGGTCCTTGTCATGGTTTGAGTGAACAATGACCCCCATAACCAGATATCTGAATGTTTGCTCTGGTTGGTGGACTGTTTAGTTAGGATTAAGAATTGTGATTTTTGCTAGAGGAGGTTTGTTGCTGGAGGTCTTTAAAAAGGCCCACATCGACCCAAGTATTGTTCTTTCTTCCTCCGGCCTGCAGATCAAGATGAAGGCTCTCAGCTACAGCCTCTGTGCCATGCTTGTGGCCACACTTGCCAACATTATAGCCATGAACTAACCCCCTGATCTGTAAGCAAGGCCCAATTAAATGCTTTATCTTATACATAAACTTGTGATGTGGGATTCCAAAGTGTGTGCAGTGAATATGATTGGTTAATGAAGAAAACTACTTAGGTCTATTGCTGCACAGGATAGGGCAAGGTGGGAATTCCAAACAGAGAGAGAAGGAGAGAGTAGGTAGAGTCAGAGAAAAGTAATGTAGCCACCACAAAAGACAGATGCAGTATGCAGGACAGAAGTTTACTGATAGGCCATGAACAAATAGTGATGCCCAGATTAATAGAGACAGGTTCATTTAAGATACTAAGAGTTAGGAAGAAATATGCATAAGCTAATAGGCCAAGCCATTGTTTAATTAATATACTTTTGTGTGATTATTTCGGTTCTGAGCAGCCAGGAAAGAAACAAGCAGCCACTGCCAACAACCTTGGTCATGGTTCATCTTCATGGCAATAGGAGAGTAACTAAAACAGTACTCTTCTGATTCAACTGGAATTCTATATGTATACACTGATCAGGCATCTTAAAAACATACAAAGGTTCTCTCCTGACTCAACTGGAATTCAGCGACAGGTACCCAAAATATAAGAGGTCATAAAGATAATGTGTGTGGAAGAAAACATCATACCACACCAAGTAGAAGTGTATTCTCAGCATCTCAACTAAAATTAGGATTAATAGCAAAGGGAAACCAGAACTTCAAGTATCACACATGTATTTTACCACGTTCTACAAAATTCTAGTGTTATTGATAAACAGACTACACGGATCCTTTAGTGTCAGGTCTGCATTCAATGAAAGCAACCCCAACCCCAGAGAGCTGCATACCTCTTGTCTTCTATGACTTCCTTCAGTGTAAATGCAAATGTCTCTGCCTTGAGTGTGTCTACATGAACAGAAACACCAATTTTCTTGGCTTCTATAAGGACCATATTTTCAGGTTGATCTGCAAAGAAGGGAATCCCCACCATGGGGACTCCATGCTGAATGGCCTCCATGATGCTATTCATTCCACCGTGGGTGACAAAGAGTCGAATATTAGGATGAGCTGTTGCAAAATACAAAAGTGGTCCAATATTTCACTATGAAAGTTTCAGATACCAGGTAAAGCATCAGACCCAAGAAATACCAGTGTGTTGTAGAGAATGATTTTACTGATTTTTTCCTTTGAAATTTTCAGTGTTTTAGGATATAAAATCTAGTCTTCCCTAGGCAGAGAGACGCCTACTTCAATCTAAAACTATCAAGGACCTAGACAAGGAAGAATATATGGAGAGTGGCAATCCAGGCCTGTTTCTCTGTTTTTCTGTTCATCCTCACCTTCTCCGTAGATACGTCTTCTTTACTTTTCTAACCTCAACCTTTGCTGGCTATCCACATCTGGTTTCTTATGAATCTTGTATTCTGTGCATTTCCCCTTTATTTTAATAGAAGTTTACTAAAGAGGATGGTATAGCAAAAGATTCTGTGTTTACAGATATTATCTGTTGCTCCATATTAGGCAACCGAATATTCTTACGATCATAAAGAAATCATCCCAAACTATACCTCACACAAAATCTACCCATGTTCTCTAGAAAACAAATGTTTTCCCTTTTGTATAGGCTGTGATTTCCCTGAACGGAGATCTATGTGCAAAATTTCCCATCTTATTTTGAGTGACAAAATTTGAGTGTTTTGTTTATAAAACTTTGACTGAGCCATTGAGTGTGGAAGTGATGGGTCTACAGAATGTCACCAAGAAACAAGTGATTTTAAGGGAGATGACTAAGGGAATTTCCCTTTGCTCAAGAAATCAGTGTTTCCTTATCTTACTGTGAGGTTACCCTGGTTGGCTCTCAAACAGCTTCCACATCCTCACAATCGCATATTAATTTTGTAAGTGTCTGAGTTTTCAGCCCTTTCCAGACACCGAAGATGTATCTGCATGCTTACATTCATATGTGTGTCTCCAAAAATGTGAAGCAGTTCACACATCATTGTGAGAATAGTGGGAACAAATAGTGGGAACTGCCCCAAGGAGCAGCTATAGTTCACAGGGTTTTCAAGATTGTGTTGGAGGGGTCAATCTTAAATACTGATAATTCAAGGCTGCCTGTCTGTTTACGGACTTGAGAGTAGGGAAGGATAAAGAAATTGCTGTTATCCAGTCGAGAGTACAGACTGATTCCCACAAGAACTCTAGCTGCTTTTGCCTGCCTGCTGAAGATCTATCTTTACATATCAACAGACTTTACTTTGCAAGCCCAAGTTCTCAGGCATCAGCTATCAATTCAGTCCCAAATGCACATAAATGGTAACAGGTCTAGGAGGTGCTTACCCAGAAGGTCAACCTGGGGAAGCCAATCCATGATTTTGACATTTGAGGCCATTCTGACATCTTCGGGCCATTGATCATCCTTACATGTCCACAGCACCCCTTGAGGGAGGCGAGCAAAGGCACTGTTCATCTCCTTAATAAGTTCCTTGGTCTGATACAAGGATGCTACAGAGCCCAGGGACACAAGGACAAAACCTGAGTCTCCAAATGTAGTGATAAAATCCTCCAAGTACTAGATAAAGCAGAAAGGAAAGAAGTCAAAAGAAGTGGTTTGTGAAAGCCAAGGCAGTTATGACACAGAACCAGGTCAGGTGTTGATTAAGCCCATGTTTAGTTGCTTGTGTTTTGTTTGATAGAATTCCTCTCATTGAGGCTGTAAAGCTGTGTTTTGACTGCATTGATTAGCAATCATCTCTTCACCATTGGACTGTTATGAATTTCTCTTCCAAGCCAATATATGAACAAGATTTTTTTGTTTTGTTTTGTTTTTCAAGACGGGTTTCTCTGTAGCTTTGGGGCCTGTCCCGCAACTAGCTCTTGTAGACCAAGCTGGCCTCAAACTCACAGAGATCTGTCTGCCTCTGCCTCCTGAGTGCTGGGATTAAATGTGTGTACCACCACTGCCAAGCATATAAACAAGATTTTATTTGAGTAAACTATTTCTACTACTTAAAGTATAAGTTTAGGATAAACTGATTGTTCAGGGCATTTTTTTGTTTAGTAAATTGAGGCCCCTCACAACTCCTTTGGACACCATTTGTATTATTTTATAATCATGCTAGAAATATAGTATAAAAAATTTCTTCACTTTCCGTGTTACATAATATCATCTACTCTGGTGTTCTTTAGTAGCTTCGGCTACAGAGTAATGGTAGATTCATAGAATGGGTTGAGAAGTCGCCTTTCCTGTGGAACTGCCACAAACACTTATAGAGGAACTGGCATCAATTCTTACGTGTTTCACTTAACTCACCAATTAATCCATGTTATATCAGACATGCGTAATGAAAGATCTTTGTATTATTTTACTCTAATTTAATCCCATCAGTTTCAGATTCTCTGTTTTGAGTTAGTTGTGTTCACAGACATGCATAGGAATTTGTCAATTCATGTAGAATAACTAAATTGATGATATATCATGTTTGTATAATTTCTTCATAATCTTTATTGTTTTATGTAATAGCAGATAATTTTTCACTTTAGAATGTAATTATTCTATTCTTCTCTGTTATTTATTTTCTCAATGACTCCAATGATTTGTCACCAAGCTGCTCTTTTGATATTATTGATTCTAATTTTTCTGTTTATTGTTTCAGTCATCTACACTGTGATTCTTTCAAGCCTCTTCTTTCCACTAGCATCCTGTTTAGTCTTCCCTTTGTTACCTGTGCCTTATATAGAAGTGTAGGTTATCAGCTACAAGCACCTTGTGTGTATTAACAAAGATAATAACAGCTACAAATTATATCTTAAGTCTTGTTTTTATTATTCTACATTTTTACATTGTGTTTTGTATCATTTTCCTTGATATATAACTTTTCTAAATGTTCCTCTTGATTTTTCACTTAGTCTCAGTGGTTGTACTATCCTGTATTGTCTCCTATTATATACTGTTGATTTCTATCTCATCCCACTGTGATAAGAGATATTTGCATTAATTCATGATTTTGAAAGTTACTGAGGTTGCTTTTGTGTGTGTCATCCAAGGCTTGAACCAAGGAATTTGTACTGTGCATTAGAGAACACATGCTCTGTTCTTGTTGGAAAGTTGGTTCAGCAGCTAAGAGAACTGGCTGTCCCTCCAGAGGACCAGAGTTCAGTTCCCACCTGTCTAGAAGGTGAGGTCTCTGTCAGTCACATCTACATCCCACCAACTTGGGTTTTTTGGAGATTTTTTTCCAAAGCCCATATAAGAAATCTCCTTCTCCTTCCAGAAATAATATAATATTCCTTACTGAATACTCCCCCAAACACTTCTTCTCACCCACTGCAAGAAAGGGTAGGCAATCTGGTACCCATGGAAACCAGAAAAAAAAATCCATACCCTCTCTGCTTTGATCTGAAAGTAGGAAAAACATTACTTTCATTACCTCAGCATTTTGGCCCCCACTGCATAAAATCAAAGGAGGCCATTCCTCCCAGCATGGGACAGGGAACCCCACAGTGACAAGTAACAAACAATCAAATATCCTTAGCTCTCAGTACTTTTAAATTTTCAGCTGTAGGGACTCTGAGTCTGCATTGAAGATGCAAATTACCTGCAGCTTTGATAGTTTGCAGTAGCTGGATGGGGTACAAAGGGCTCAACAAGCTAGGAAACTAAATAGCAGGATCAGTTCTTCTTCCCAATACTGCTAAGTTCTGTCTAGGTATATGCTTTCTAAAAGTGTTATCTGTTTCATTATGAAGAGCCTGCCTTCTCAAAAAATACTATATGTATGGATATGCAGTGCATTTTTAATATGTATAGCTCTAAATTCAATAGGAAATACCAATACTAACTAAAGGACTTATTGCACCAAAGGCAGGAACACAGAGAGATAAAAAAGAAACTCAAACTTTTTACCACACAGTCAAGTCTTCAACCATAGCATGGGATGTTCTAAGACCATCCTTCACAACCCTAAAATGGACTCTCAGAGTGCTTACCTTGCTTTAGAGCACTTCCTTCCAGGACATGCCTGCCAAGTGACAATTTCCACCTATGGCGATTAGCAAGAAAATGTCCTCCATGGCAGTGGCACCATTAGGAGTTACAGCCCTGTTGGACTAAGTGTTGCCTACTTGGAGGCCATGTGTCACTGGAGAGTGGACTTTGAAATCTTTAAGCTAAAGCTATACCCAGTGTCCCAGTTGACTTCTGTTGCCTGTTGATCAAGATGTAGGACTCTCGGCTCCTTCCTCAGCACCAGGCTGCATGTCACCATGTTTTCTGCCATGATGATAATAGACTACTGAAATCATAAGAGAACCAAATTAAATATTTTTCTTTATAAAGTTGTTGTGGTCATGGTGTCTCCTCACAGCAATAGAAACCCTAACTAAGACACCACCTAAGCACTGTCAGCCTTTGAATTAAAGATAAACTGAGGGCTGAGGTTTCACTCACTTGAGGTATTGGCCTGGCAGGTTTGTCCATTAAGCCTCCCACATAGACTGTGTTGGGAAGCAGGGGACGAGCAAATTCAAAGGCAAAGTCAGAGTTGACGAACCACAGCTCTGCTTTCAGTAGAAGATCAGACAAAACTGGACGAGAGCCTTCTGCAAAATGTTCCTGGATGGTGGCATCATATTGAGAAAATATTTGTCTTTGCTTCAGGGAGAAATCAAAGAACATCAGGAAGTTCTTCACTCGGCCCCAGAAGTCCATTTGGTCAGTTAGTCTTGAACCATACACTGGAACATAAGACAAGGGGCTAGGGAGTCCAAAGTCCAGAAAGCTAAATTGCACGGGAAGAAAGGCCACAAATGGTTTCTCAAGTTTCTCAGCAATCAAGAAAAAACAAGATTCTGTTGCATCCAAAAATACTAGGTCAAAGTTCTTATTCTTTAAGTAGTAAATGATGTCCTCTCTGCTTAATATGAGACTGCATACATCTGCAAAGTATTTATATATCTTTATAAGAGTGTGATGATTGAACCTGCAAAAAATAATAGAAAATATTTTATGGAGATATTCCATACAGTTTGGAAAATTGTTAAACTCAATTGCTATAGGAATTCCTGCAGCCGATAGCCTTTAAGTTACCTGCACATTATGTAAAGCCCACCGACCTCTTCTCTTCCAGCTGTGGGATCAGTTGCTGTTCCTCTTTAAAGAACAGGACTGTGATCTGTGAGTCTACCCTGAATAGATAACTTTTCATTATACTCAATTCTTAGTTAGTGTGGGATTTCTTTTTAGCATCTGTAATCACTCAATGAAAGTGTTCCACAACTAGGCAAATGTAAGGCTATACTCTAAAAGCTACTGATCTTTTTTCTATTTTATGTGATACCTAAACTTAACTCTGTGTGTGTGTGTGTGTGTGTGTGTGTGTGTGTGTGTGTGTGTGTGTTTGCAATGTGGTGTGTGTGTTTGTGTGTGTGTGTGTGTGTGTGCATTTTCCTTTTTTGGTGATGAAATTAGAAAAGAGGCCATGAAAGCACTTAAAAATAAAAGGCATCAGAAGTGATTAGGAGTCATGGAAGAGTGTATTGAAGAAAGGGGGCAAATTAGAACAAAGCATAGTGACACATATTCTTTAAAATCCATAACAAGACCTATTTTATATGCTCATTTAAAATTCTAATGGAAAACAATGTATGGTTGGAAGATTATTATCAGAATACATGACTCTTACTGACTCCAACTTCCACTGGAGATTGTGCTAAACATTAGTCATCTTCTTTCACATCAATGCTTATCAGATAAGCAAGCTGGTAAGATGCACAAGTGTGTGATGTCATCCTATGTAGTGGTCCTTTGTGTTTTAAAATTGAGGCTTGCCTGAATATCAGAGTGCAGAACTAAGGCACTAGAGGCCAGGCAGTGGTGGTAAACACCTTTAATCCTGGTATTTGGGAGTTACACATCTTTAATCTCGGCACTAGGAAGGTGGAGACAGGAGTGATATGACTGGGAAGAGAGGAATATAAGGCAGGAGGACACAAGCTGGAAGCAGTCTGAGGTTTGGTAGAGATGGATGGAGTCTGGAGATGCAGTCTGACAACAGGATCTTCCCTTCGGTCTGAGCATTGGTAGTGGTAAAAGAATCCTTGTGTCTGGCTGCACTCTTTTCAGAACCTTCAGGATTCTCCCCCTAATATCTGACTCAGGGATTTATTTATTAAGACCAATTAGAATTTGTGCTCCAAATCATACATCAAAAGATCCACAAGATGAGAGCCCACTGGCACACTCCTATCTTTGCTCATTCTCGACTCAACTTCAAGTCACAACAACTGAGGGTTGCTTTCAAGGGTTCCTCTGTCAGAGAGATGTTGTTCAATGTGGCGGTATAGAGGTGGTGGTACCTTTAAGGGAACACCTTTGTATGAGATTATTAGAGGCCCTTTTCCTTTAGATGTTTGAAATGATCTGCAGTGGACTTTGAGTTAACTCCTGTGCGGGATGCAGACTGGTTCTTTCCCTTCTCTTGTCTCTTCCAATCACACATACTTTGGCAATTATGACACCGTCTATCATGGTGTCTTCAATCAAGCTGACTGCCATTGATACCATGAGCTTGAACTTCCACAATTGGGACTTAAATATGCTTCTTTTCATTATACATTGTCCCAAATTCAGTTATTCTGTTATAATAATAGAAAGCAGATCCATACAATACATAATTCTCTAATATATATATATATTGTGTGTATAAATTTATACAATTTTCTACAATATATATAAATACACTGTTAGGGTAATCAAATTGACAAATAATGGGGAGGCAGAGGCCTAAGTGTCCATCTCTGGCATCAAATGAGCTTCCAGTACTATATTTGGGTCAAATATAATTGAGTTGTTGGCAAAATGGCACCCACAGAAATGCCCCCAAACAACCCAGGTAGTTTCCAAAACTATATATTTACCTTCACAAACTTACAAGAAGGCTCTATTACTGAAGACAACACCAATATGTATCATTGATCATGGAGAAATTGAGCTGTTGCCTTTAAAGAGCCTAGGATCTAGCATCTTTGGTATAATTATATACTTTGTATGCTACCAAAAGAAAAAATGTAAATACCAAGTTTCACAAGCCCACTGATCTACAATGCTGTCTTCCCAGAAAGTTATGCTAGGGCCATGGGTACACAAACTTGTGGGAGCAGCCAACAAATCAGTTAAGGTCCACTGCATGATATGAAACTCATACCCAACACTGTTTGGGTAATCAAGAGCCTGAGACTAGATAACCCAAGGACCTAGGGAAAAAACACAAATACTACTGCCCTATAAAGTAAAGCAAAACAAAATTTATCAATAAAATGACTTCTAAAGATATTTTGTTAAGCTAGTAGATCAGTCACTTACCCATTCACCACCAGAGGAGAACCAGGAAGAACAGACAGAAAAAAATGAAAGAGTCAAAGGAATGAACATCAAGAATACAAGGCGCTATGAATCAACATGAGCAAAGCTCATATGAACTTGCAACACACACTGAGGCAGCACACACCACAC
>NC_022021.1:29622128-29624409 GCF_000317375.1 Microtus ochrogaster | reverse complement strand
CCATCACCGCCCGGCTTGATGGAATTTCTGAGTGTACAAAAGTGTGGGTCTCTGATTCTTGTGCCTTCTCTTGGGCTCTTTTCCTTTTTTTCTTATCCAACTATAATATGATATTTTGGTTTTATGTTATTATATTTTTATATTTTGTCATTATTATCCCTTAGAAGCCTATTTCTTTTCTAATGAATGATATAAAGGGAGTAGATCTGGGTGGGTGGAGAGGGGGAAGATATTAGGAGGAGTAAAAGGAAGGGAAACAGTAATCAGGATATATTATGAAAGAAAAATTTGTTTTAAGTAAAAGGAAGGAAAAGGAAAGCTTTTAAACAAGTTTAACAGGAAAGGACCAAGGCATGACAGATGACATATGCACACGCAATGGAGTATCCTCTATTAGGGATTGTATGTAGGAAGGTGACAAAGTTCATGGAAGAAGGTGGCTCCTCTGTCCCTGATTAGAGAAGTTACAGTGGCTGTACTGGCTTCATTGAGAGGACATGAGCAGATGACGAGTAGGATGCAGAAAAAAAATGTCTAAAAAGCACGTCTTCCACTTTCTAGAGAATATCCCATCATTGATCCAGCTGTCAGTCATCTACCATGCACCACTCAAACACAATCCATCCCTACACCAATCAATTCACCCACTCATCTTTTCTCTTAAACTCACTCAAAACATCGTGCAACTATCATCTACCCATGTGTAAGACTGGATTAGTAATACTTTGGTTCCAAGAAATGAAACAAATTACCTGTCAATAAATAATTCTTCCACAAGTAGAGAAAATCTATTATCAAATTCCTTTTCTTGATCTTCAGGTAGACTCCAGGTTATAATCTCATATGACATATTCTCCTTTTTTAAATCTAGGAAAACACCAATTGAGTAATATTTAAACATATCACAATATACCACACATTATTACAGTGATAAAAGACTTGACTCTGTTTCACATCTTTGTGGAAACTGTGTTTTGATCTTCAGTGGTTTGTTCTTCTTTTATTCATTCAGTTCTGTAATCAAATAATATTACTAAGATTTTACAGTATTTTGAGAACTTCTATTTTTTTGTTTTTTAGTGTTTGTTTTTCTAGACAAGGTATCTCTGCTGCTTTGGAGCCTGTCCTGTAACTCACTCTGTAGAGCAGGCTAAACTTGAACTCACAGAGATCCACCTGTGTCTGCCTCCTGAGTGCTGGAATTAAAGGTGTGCACCACCAGCACCAAGGTCTAGAACTTTTATCCAGTCTGCAGTTATGAAAATTTCCAGCAACAGATTTTATTTAAAGACACAGCTACTATTTTTCACATTACTCTTGGCAAAGCATAAAAAAAAATAGTCTGAAATGGTTCACTGACTTTGTCATTATAGTGAGTCAGGGTTTGTAGTAAACTACAAGTCAGTTTGATTATAGAGTCCCTGCATTCCTTAGGAAAATTAAAATGAAACATGCACTGTGTCCATTTGCTTGTTTGCTTCTTTGCTGTTCCTTTTATGTTTGTCCCTTGTTTTTTGTTTGTTTGTTTTTTGTTTGCTTTGCTTTTTTGTGGCAGGACCATATTTAATGACCTAATTGGTTTTCAACCCAAAATCTTGTTTCTTTAGGCTTACTAGCACTTAGATTATAAATATGTGCCAGTAAAGATGCAGCACGAATTCTAATTGGTCTTAATAATAATAACCCAAAGTGAGATATTAGGAGCTGAAAGCTGAAGGATCAGAAAAGGAGAGCGGCAGCCACTGGAGCTCTTACCACTATCAACGCTCAGACTAAAGGGTGATCCTGTCCCTACGAATCCTCTGACTGCATCTCAGTCTGCATCTGCCTCTCGGAATCCTCACACTGCCTGAATTCTTCTCTTCTCCTGCCTTATATTCCTCTCTCTGCTCAACCATATCAGTCCTGTATCCACCTCCCTAGTGCTGGGATCATCTTTTTGTGAACTCTGCTTTTCTTTTAGACAGATTCAAGCTCATGTAGTCCAAGGAGGACTTGAACTCACAAAGATCCATCTGCCTCTGTCTCCCAAGTGCTGGATTAAAGGTGTGTGCAACCATTGCCTGACCTCAATGTCTAACTGGTAGCTTATCTCTGCACTCTGATTTTCAAGCAAATGTTATTGTTATAGCGTAATAAAAATATCACCACACAAAGAAATTCAAAAGTTCTACCTCAAGTCAAAATGCTAAATCAAAAAAGAAAAAACAGAAGGTAGGAAGGATGGAAGGAAGGAAGAAATGAAGGAAGGGAGAAAGGAAGGAAGAAGGGAGGGAAGGAA
>NC_022021.1:29618738-29622028 GCF_000317375.1 Microtus ochrogaster | reverse complement strand
ATGCTTTCACTGGTCATCTAAGCACTTGTGTGTAATGAATAATCTGATTCCACTTTGAAGTTTGACTCCTGAAATTTCGAGTTATATCTCTCATTTTACCAGAAAAAAAAAAAAGCTCAATCAATCCTCTCATGTTCTTGATAAGAATTTCAAGTCAAGAGACCTAGGCCAAAAACAGAATCCTCACATGAACCTAACTGGAGAATTTCAATGATTGTTATTATTTGGTGAGAGACTATAGGATCAGAACTTCCTTTTCATTGTTCCTACATCATGTGACACAGTACAAACCTACTCTCTTACATAGTTTTTCTGATCCTGTTTTTCTGTAATCAGATGACATTCCTTGGATCACTGCTTTCATCACTACATTTGTGTATAAAAGTACACAAACACTGAAGTACAGCATTTTTTATAACATTAGACTGTAGTCCACCTCATTCTTCTAGGTCTTAAAAGCACAGGTCTTACAGACTGATCTGAGTGTAAGGAAGCTTGTTATAGAATGGCAAAGAACTATAAACTTAAAACATTAAACCCTCCATGAAGACACTAAGAGAGACATACAGAGATCTAATCTACATGTCAAGTAGAAAAAGACAAAATCTCCTGGGTAAATTGGGAGCATGAGAACCTTGGGAGAAGGTTGAAGAGGAGTGAAAAGGTAGAGAGGAAAGAATAGAAAAATGTAGAGCTCAATAAAAAAATTAAACCCTCCTCCCTAGTACTATCAAATACTTTCAATTTATGTGATTCCTAGAAACCTTTACTTCTTCAAGATGTCTGTCATGCAGTTTATCAGGCTGAATAATCACAGAAGGAAAGTGATCTAGAGAAAAAAAATTAATGTTTAAATGTTTCAGTAAGGAGTTTCAGTTTAAGGTTGGTAAATAAATGTTAGTAAGCACTTACGAAATATTAACAGAGCAGCCCTTTCCCAGAATTTTCTCAGGATAGAGCAGTTTAAGAATGTACTGTAGATTATATCTGGGAAAGCACAGAATCAAGACAGAAGACCATATCCTGATCAGGGCACACTGAGGACAGCACTAAGTTACCCTTTCAGTTTATTGTGTTCTATAGCTCTGAGATGATATCCATCAAGAATAACCATGTCCTATTAAATGTTTATCACAGCGGGCAGGAAATCATATCCAACCAAAATCCAGAGAACAAAATGCACTTGAGGTAAAGCCCCCTTGCCTCTCTCAAAGTTGCCCAAGGCATTTTTCGTTATGCTTTATTCTTTTGGCCATATTTCAACACTAACTGTAAATTCATCTATTTCTTTATATCTATCTATCTATCTATCTATCTATCTATCTATCTATCTATCTATCTATCCATCCACTTTTCTGTCTATTTGTCTTTGTGTCTGTCAATCCATCTGTTAGGCTGTCTCTCTGTCATCTGTCTATTTATCTATCTATCAACTATATATCTATCAGTCATCTGTCTGTCTATCCATCCATCTATCTATCTATCTATCTATCTATCTATCTATCTATCTATCTATCTATCATCTAGAGAAAGGTTCTCTTGTATCCCAAGCAGGCTTCAAAACTGCTTTATGGTAAATAATCATATTGATTTCTGTTCCTCCTTTCTCTACTTTCTGAGTTCTGGGATAATAAGTGTGTGCCACATATTTTTTGCATGTGTGGTCCTTGTGATCAAATATAGGACTTTGTATACACTAGGCAATTACTGAAACAACTGAACAACATATCAATACCTGTCTAGCCCACATTTTACTAGGCAAATGTCTCAAGTTAGATGGTGTTTCTGTTTTTGTGGGACCAATTAGATAACATCAGGGATCCTCAGTGATTTGCTACAAATAATCAGACCAGGACATGCTTATATACGTGTTCTGACTGACCAGACACTCTTTAAACTGTGTAGTAGGCCATTTCTTATTTGTTGTGGTGGTTAGTTAAAAAAGCAGGCAGGGCAGATAGGATGAGGTCCCTAACTTAGATTTATATTTAATTAGTACCAAATATACAACTTTTATCAAAAGTTAGTATTTACTACTTAAAGTGATTTAATGTAAAGATTGATTTTAAAAGTACCTGGGGTGGACATCTTTTCATAAAGCAGACAGGTCACATTATGGCCATGGTCTTGAAGAAGTAATGACACACGGTTCATCAATCTATAATGACTTACACCTAGAAAAAACATAACTTCATTTTTGTAGAGAATGTTGAAAAGATTTCTGATTAACATAAATGATTGCCATGAAGAAATCAAAAAGTAAGCGTAAAGACACAGAAAGCCTCACAATCCATAGAGAGAAACCAGCTCTTCCATGCATTCAATTACAGTGTAGGAAATATCCAGAATGAGAACCCAGAGCTCTGGCCAATAGTAATCTCCCACCAAGATATGAAGACCATGCCTGAAGAGACGGCCAGCAAGTAAGACATTTGCTGTTGTCACAGAGGACTTGGGTTCAGTTCACAGCACACACATGATGGCTCACAACCATCTGAAACTCCCTTTTCAGGAAATCCAACACCCTCTTCTGGCCTCCTTGCACATGTTACACTTACATGCTATATGTGCAGCCAAAAGACTCATAAGCATAAAATAAAAACAAGCATTTTACAAATCTGAAGATTTGCATGCTTGATGTAATGAGCCACTCTGTGGAGACCCCAAAAATGTGAGCCTTTTCCAAATTGTCTGAAGTTCAGAGAGTTTTAGATTATTCAAATTTGTTAACAAGGGTGGCTACACACCCTAACCTAGGGTGTGGTTGCTTTGTGTTTTGGATGTTAAGGTGGCTAAGACAGGTAGATCCACTCCACCCTGTCCAAAGGTCAGGGCATTCAAATATACTTCTGCTCCTACTTTAGAATTAAGATCATCATTTATGTATAGAGTAAGTGTCTTCTATTTTGGTTGCTATATGAATAAAAATGACCTGTGTAAATATAATACATATTATATACATACATATATATGACCAGAAAGTAGAAATCAGTAAGTAGAAAAGTGATATGTGCATATATTTCATGTAAGATATATGTACACTATACATACATGTACATATATATGGTCTGTTTGTGTATGGAGGAGCTATAGATCATTGCTTGGAAAATCAGAAAAAAAATGTTTATGTAAACTTTGTTAAAAAATACTTATGAGAAACATGTTGACACAGATGATTCTCTGGATTTTAAGTGTATGCAAATTGTATTTCATATATTTGTTTAATTATCCATATAGAAAAGCCCCTGATGTTTTAACTTTCTATTTCCTCTCCAAATGTAAAAAGTGCT
>NC_022021.1:29604562-29617837 GCF_000317375.1 Microtus ochrogaster | reverse complement strand
ACTTTGGGAGCTCAGTCCAGTGTTCCAGTGTGGGTCTCTGTCTCTATCTCCATCCATCGCCAGATGAAGGTTCTTTATTTGTGGGGCCTAGCCATTTTCTAATCCTCAAGCTTCTACCCTGAGATGTAAATGCCTGCCATGGCTAGGATCGTGGCAGAAGTTATGCCAAAATGTTGCCCCCAACACGACTCTGCTTGGACATTAGACACTCTTCATCCTATGTTGCATTTATATTTTCCACGGTGTCTTCCCACTACCACAGTCACTGAGTTTAAAAAAAAATTACGACAGTGAAGGAAAATATATAACCATATAAGGCTGATAACTTTTAAGTGACAGAAATTTTCATGGGAAAGAAGAGTATGGAGCTCTCACTTCAGAGCTTTCTCTTCTTAGACCTGAGTTTACATCCTTGGAAATAAAAACATTAAGGATCACCGTGAGGCCTCAACATATGGGATGGACGTGAAGAGCACCTGACACATGAGAAGCTGGAGCAAAATAAATTCTTCAATAATCCAGTGATCCTCAGGAAATGTATAGACACCATTACAACACTAGGTTCTTAGAACATTAGTTTTGAGTCCAAAGTAGAAGCAGAGAAACATGAACTAAGAAAATAAACGGAAGCTGTATAACAAAGGCTGGGAAGGCAGAATGACCGGGAGAGCTAAAAGCACCATCATTAAATTAGGGCAGAGCAGGAAACGTCAGGGAAGTGGAATGTATCTGTTGAGTGAGTCAATCCTCTCCTTCATATTTGTGTTGTCTGAAATAACACAGCATGGATAAAAGCCTACAACACCTCTGACTTCCTGCTCCTGTTCTCATGGATGAAGAACAAGGGTGTCCAGTAAGACAGCCATTCTAATGAATGTTCATTAAAAAGTGTTCTTCCTGGGGAAAGCCTGAGGATTTCAAAATGGACAAACTAAATCAGTGAGACCAGGAACAAGTGTTGTATCAAGACTTGGGATCTCTACATTACATTACAAAAAGGAACCAGGACAAAAAGGGATAGATGAAGCAACGTCTTCAGGGATCATTTCAGAATACAAGGCAAGATAATTAACCTCCAGAGGAACGTGGAGTTTGCTGTGAGATTATGTCTTGTATGAATGTCAGAAGCTAAACTCATAAAATCTCAGCAGCAGTAAGAACATCTAAACATGTGCTGAACAAGGACAACAGCGAACACATGGTAAAGTCAATGTGGTAAAGCCCAGGAGCCTTCAACCCTGCAGACACACACACACACACACACACACACACACACACACACACAATGTACGCATACACACATACAAACAGAGAGAGAGGAAAAAAGCAAAACACAAACAAAAACAGCTACAATAAAAATAGAGGCAAGTAAGACATACTGAGAGTGGGGAGAAATAGGCTTCCCTCGGAAGACCACACTAATTGGTTATCCAATATAAAATGGTCATCTCTAAAATCATACATACAAGTAATACTATAGATACTGAGCAGGTTATATTTCATAGTACATGTATATACACACAAACATGTATGCATGTTACAACAATTAATGAGAAATGAGGCCATGTGTTTGAAAGAAGTCATGGAGATGTATATGGGAGGGTTGGGAGGAAGGAAGGAGAAGGAGAACATAGTGTTATTAATAAATTAATTATCTCAGAAAATAATTTTGAAAAGCAAGTAGAAAATGGGATCAGAATTTTTAAAAATAGTGGGCATGTCCCACTATGAAGATGATCATTAGAAAATGTGTGTGAATTACTTATGTGACATTAGAAAAGTGAGATATAGGCTTGAACGAGGCTGCCCAGGCCCTTGATCCTTGTTTTCCTCTTTGGAGAACCGAGCAGAAGGTTCAAGCCCATGTCTACACTCTGTGCTTTGCTATAGCACTGAGGTCCTCAGGCTCCAACCTTGACAGTGATTTAAGGGTGAGACACAATTGTTTGAGAAGGGTTGAATACAATCATCCTGTCATATGAGCACACTTTCAAACTTTTGTGTTCTATTATCCTAAGGAAATAAAAAGTAAATTACATTTGAACCATAGAATACAGAATTATAATACACATCCATCTCCAAAAATGTTGAGAAAGTAGGTAAAACACAGTAGGACCCACTAGAATTTTCCTGGGGATGCCAGTCATCGCTTCAATTTTACCTTGGAAAAAGTATTCCTAATACTTATCTCTTAGAAATTTAGGGGAAATCTCTGAATGTCTTACCCATGACATTGAGAAAGGACTTGGACTCTAGGGCTTAATAGTGTGCATCTAAATCTCTGTCCCCTGTCCTGTGTGATGATTTCTTCCACATCAGTTAAAAGAAAACTTCTGCTTTCCATAAAATTATCACCCAGGCGGTGATGGCATCAACCTTTAATTCCAACACTTGGGAGGCAGAGGCAGTCAGATCTCTGTGAGTTCAATGCCAGTATGCTCTACAGAACAAATTCCAGAACAGACAGGGCTACACAAAGAAACTCTGTCTAAAAAAACAAACAAATGAACAAAACCCACAAAGGATGTGCCAGAGGTTGGAAAGATTGCTCTTAGTTAAAAATGCTGGCTATTCTCCCAGATTCCTCCCTCAGGTTCAATACCAAGCACCCCATGGAAGCTCATAGCCACCTATAATAAAGTTTTAGTAGATCTGAAGCCTCTTTACAACCCCCGCAGGGCCTGGGCACATGGGTGTCAAACAGACATACATGTGGGTAAATATTCATATAATAATAATAAATGATTTTTTTAAAATTATCATCTTACTGAGATAGTTAGGAGTAGTGAACAGGACCAGATACAACAAACTTTCTATTCATTGTTAAATCCATAATGTCAATAGCTCTGCCATAAAACACTAGATTATGGACCAAGGTTGAAATGCTTACAGCATTCTCTTATGATTAGGACAGCTAACAGAGGTAGAGTTTCAGATAGATACACAAATGTATACACAAGGGGCTTAAAGATAAAGTACCTTAATTTATATAAACTCCTTAGCAATTCTACAGAGTAAGCAAAGACATAACCAATTTATAACAGCAGAAGCATACTCGCTTCAGAATGAAAAACTCTTCCTTACAAGTATTACAAAGTAATCTAAGTAAGCCATCTAGGTTCACTTGCTTTTCATTTACTTTTAAGAATCATTAGTTTTAGAGGTCATGGAGCACAATAACACGTGAGTTATTTCCTGACAACTTGGCATTGGGGAATACCTGTTACAACTGTATTGTGGTCACGGATTGCAAATTAGTGGTCTATGTTCCTTTGTGGAGGTTGAAGTTTTACTTTTGCTAAAGTCTTGACTCTTTACTGACACCCATAAATGTCTAGTTGAGATTTAAAATAGGAAAGCACATTCGTCAACTCTGCCTTCCTATTATGTCTGTGCCATTTCTTGTCCTAGTCTCTGGGTCACACGTATTCAATTATGAATGCAAACAAGTTGATCATTGGAAAAATGTGTTTTCACAAAACCTTTATGTGGGTTTAAAGTGGTCTGTTGTTTTTTAGTACTAATATATTCTCTTATCCAACCCTTACTTTTATTGGTGATCCTGTATCCCTGAGCTCTACAAATTATCATGAGCCTCATTACAAACAATAGAGCTAGGATATTTGGGATGTTAAGAGTAACATATAATTTCCTTGAATAATATGGTGGATTGCTGGTATGCAAACTTCAGTGACTGGGTGTTTATACAGATGAAGAAGAACTTCTATTGAAATCAAATATGTTTATATATGATAGACTCCCTCATAAAAAAATCTGGAAATGCTCACTGATCCATTTTTTGGAGGAATAGAAAGATAAATTTGATTAATATGCCTCCTGTCTACTCATAACTTAAAGTCCCAGTAGAGAAGCCTTTCTTGTCTTCTTTACAATACACCGCTCAGTCTAATTCTGTTGTTTATATGTAGGATGCTATTTCAATGTAATATTTACCCCCACCCCTTTGTACAGTCCCTACTAAGTACCACATTGCACACTCCATATGACTTCCCTCAGATCTGATCTCAGCCTAGCTATAAAATCTCATGCATAGATGATCCACTACATGCCGTTTTTATTAGACATGTCCTCCCCTCCCAAGTATCCTGGTCCTACAAGACTCTGCATTCCCTGCAGGCACTCACCCATTGCACCTATAGTCAGGATTTTTGCAGCCTCCAAGAAAAGAACCTTGGTGAAAAATAAGCTCACTGGAAGCCAACTCCGTTGCTCAGCCATTTGTAGAACTCACAGAACACAGATATAGTATCCAGACGTTGAGAATGTGCACCAGTAAGGAACCCTGGGAGCCTCTGTCACAAAGCAATAGCTTTGGCCCTGAAATGAGATTTAAAAAAAAAAAAAAGAGGAGATCTTTTACAGGTCTTCCAAATGCCCTCTTGCTCTTTACCTCTTCTCTGCAGCTCACTTTCTAGGACACTCTGTTTCACCCTCCTTAATCAGAGTTGATAGATGAATAGAAGATGAGTTAATATTTAATTTGTACTTTAACCCCAATCTCCTCTTTACTGCTCCAACACAACTCTTTAAACTGTGACTGAAAGGACCTTGAGAAATCCTGTCAATGACAGCATTTACCATGAACATTTTACAAGCCCATTCACTAACTTATAGGACTCTGCCTCCTCTGTCATTTCTCTACTTGGATTCTATTGCCATACCTGTTACCCATTAAGCAAGGTTTCAGTTCTAAAATCTCCAACAATGGCAATAATAAGCTAATTACCCAGGAAAACACCTCAGATTTTTCTTCAAGGCCTCTCACTAGTCACAAATTCACGAAAATGTGCTCATGGCCTAAGTTCAGGACTTTACCTGAAGACAAAACAATTAAGATTGAACCCACAGTTCTGAATGAGCATCATAAAGCAGAATGGAAGCACTACACCATCTTCCCATGTGCAAGCACCAGACAGCTTCCAGTTCTGCCACTTGTAAATCCACCCAAGAGGAAGGAGCGCATTGTCCCCACGTGGTCATCCTCACATCCTAGCTGAAAACTTAACAGCTTTAGTGAAGTTTCCCAGTGTATCCTCAAGCAGAGGGAATCTGCTTCAGGACTTTCAAAGCATGCAGAGGAATCCTGCCTGGAGTTCTGCTTTGCAGCACTGTGTCTTGTGTCCACGTCTTTACCTACGTCTGAATGTAAGCACTGCATTCTCATACTCATGCTGGTTTCACAGTCACACAGGTAAAAAGACACAAAAGGAGAAAAAATGTGAGAAAAGGAGGATGCATTGTTCTTCACAGCAAATCTTCAGTCCACCTTTAGGACTTTCATTAATTTCATTAATGCATTAATGTGATGGTTAATTTCAATGTCAACTTCACTGCATTAAGGGATACTCAGATACTTGGGAAGGTTTTATTGCTGACCATATGTGAGATTGCATCCAGATGGAAGTAGCCTTTGTAGCAGTGAAAAGTGTAAGGAAAATCACCCTTACCCAAAATATCTTAGCACTGTCACATCTGCTCAGGTCTAGAAGTACAAAAATTACAACAAAGATGCAGATTCTCTCTTTTGCCTCTTTTGGAGCTGAGACACCCATCTTCTCCTGGCTTCAAACATCAGACGTCAGGACCAGGGAGATGATTAGGTGAATGAAGCAGTTGTCAACCTAAGTACTGATACCCAATACTCACAAAAAAACCCAGGCACCTGTAATCCCAGCACTGGGAAGGTAAAGATAGGTGAACCTGGAGCCTTTCTGGCCTGCCAGTCTAGATTAATCAGGAGGCTCCAGGTTCAGAAAAAAAAAATCACAAAAAGTAGGGTAAGATGTATTAAGGAGAATACGCAATGACACCTAGTGTTAACCTCTAGCTTCCACAAACATGTTTACATAAATACATGTATATTTATGGTCACACTGATATATATACACACAAATTCATACATACCATGCTCATAGACCTCTCTTCTCTCTCTCTCTCTCTCTCTCTCTCTCTCTCTCTCTCTCTCTCTCTCTCACACACACACACACACACACACACATAGACACAGAATACACACACACACACACACACACACACACACACACACACACACATAACCACAAAGGCATGAATATGGGAGAGATACTTGTAAGAGGAAGGGAAGTAGATAAGGGGAGAGAGAACACGGAGGAGTAAGTGTGGCCAGAACACACTAAAAAGCATTCCTGTAAGCAGAGACTGTTCCTTCCTTCCCAGCCACCCAGACCCAAATAATCACACAGAAACTATATTAATTATAACACTGCCTGCCTGGCCAACAGCTTAGGCATATTCCTAGTTAGCTCTTACATCTTAAATGAACCCGTTTCTATTATTCTGTGTATCACCATGAGGCTGTGGCTTGCCAGGTAAGGTTCTGGTGTCTCCCTCCTTCAGCAGCTCCATAGCATCTGTCTGACTCCTCCTACTCTTTCTACCTCAGTTCAGATTTTCTGCCTGGCTTTATTCTGCCAAACCACTGGTCGAAAACAGCTATATTCATTAACTAATAAAAGCAACATATATTCAGGAGGATTTTCCACATTACATTCCAGTGACCAATGTAGAGAAAATAACTTTTTGAAAGGTGTGTGTCTGTGTGTGTGTATGTGGATGCGAATGTGTGTATAAAACATTTACAACAGGTTATTTTTTTAATCAGACAAAACAGTAAGCAACCTCAACTCTGTGAATAAAAAAACTAAACAACTGTGACAATGTGCACAATAGAATATGATTAAGAAATACAATGAATTACTCATAAAGATTATGAATAAATCTCTACATAATTTTTATGCTTAAAACAATACAATAAAAGAAAACAAACAGGTATAGGTCACTAACAAGATATTTTTCTACTCAAAAAGCCACAACCAAAACCCATTGCTTTCTCCTACCTCAGCAGTCCCAATCTGGGTTTCCGGAGTCAAGCCCCCTTCTTTGCTCCCGGGTTGCCTGCACCCTGCTTCTACCCACAGGACTTGAATTCCTAGCGCGTGGCCAGCAGGTTAAAACTGGCAGAAGCATCCCTGCCACTACTCAGCTCCCTTTGGGGTTGTGTGTGCCCTCGCGAGGGGGCGGGGAGTGAGTCCGGGGCGCAGGTAACTCAGTGTTGCTACCCAGCACCAAAGGAGACAGCCCAAGTTAGCTGCCATCGCGTCCCGTGTCTGATCCCTTTCCACCTCCCTGCTTTCTCCCTAGCTTTTCATTTTGACACAAACCACCTACAACCCCAGTAACCCACACTCAAGCTGCACCTGTTTTCAAGGGCTCACTTGAAGGTATATTTTAAAATACGCCCAGCTCAGCTGTAAAATCTGGGGTGCATGGTCAAGCACCTTGGCATATATTTAGCTTCTCCTAAGAGGGACATCAAGGTTTGGCTTTAAGCATGGGCACAGCTCGGGATGGAATTTCCTCAAGCCCGCGGGCTCTGTCTGCTGCCTAGCATTTCCCCAAGCTATAGGCGCCTGCAGTCAACTGCTCAGCTTGCACAGGCGGCCGCGAACCTGCAACACCCCTGGCCTCTCGCAGCCATGTCCAGCCTGGGTACTCACTTCCGCTGGGAAGAAAAGTCTGCCATACCAGGCAGTGCACACTTCCTGCAATGGACGTGAGCTTTATTGCTGCAGGTGAAGCTGTTTCCTAAACCCTGGGTAAAATCCGGAAGGCAGGAGAGTAAGACAGAACAGGAAGGCTGGGAAAGCCCAGTCCAGAAGACCTGGCGTCTGGGGATTTTAGCCTCTGCTCCCGCAGTCGCCAGCCGCGTGTCTCCGAGAAGATGCTCAACTCGGTGCACTTGTTCACTCGTTCTTCACTAGAGGAGGAGTCAGTGTTGCAACATACATGTTCCTTGCTGGAGGCAAAACAGAGATTTTCTCCAGCATGCAAAAGGTCCAGCGCCTGCCAATTCTACAAGGCAACGGAGGTAGCTGGGGGAGTCGGAATGCAGAGAAGAGGTGGACAAGAAATTTTCTGATTTCCCCCGGATCCGTTATGCATGATCAAGGGTCTGTCTTCCACCAAGACTTGACAAAACAATAATAAAAATGCCCTTTAAGTCGAGTGACCTCAGAGATGATAGTTCTCTCAGGAGCCAAGATGAGGCTTGGTGTCAAATGTCTTTCCTTATTTCCCAGCAAGCAACACTGAGCAGAGACTTGTCAATACTTGAGGGGGCTCCGGGGATTTGAAAAGATTTGAATCATAACCCTCCTCGAGAAGGAGGAGGAGTCAGAGAAAAGTGGTCAACAGAGAATAAGCAGCGACCCGAGAAGGCTTTGCTTTCTTTTTTAGCACAGCAAAACTTCCAGGGCTCTGCTTTGTGCCCAGCCACGTCACAGAAACACCCGCAGCCTCTCAGAAACCCATGATTAATGTAGACTGTATCTCCTCAAAGAGGCTGCACGATCTGAATGCTATTTCATTCTGGTTCTGGTATTAACCAAATCATTACATGGTTAATATATATATTAACTGGCTATAGCTTTGTTGAAGAATTTAGATACGTTTTGCTGCTAAACTGACCTTATAGCTGACCTAGCCATCAAACAATCAGAGATCCCAGAAGGACAAATAAAGTACACCTGATTACAGACCAAGTAGTTTCCACATCTATTAAAAATGACAGTGACCAGAGTCCATATACAGTTAGCCATACCCAGGTCTCTATACATGGGAGGCAGAAGTATCCAGAACAGCAGTCTTAGCCAGGCCCATAAGGTGAATTTTTCTTTTCCCTGTGGAAGAGGGACATGAAAAAGGCTGACCTTATTTTGTCTAGGAAAAGGTGGTACAATCAGTTCGCCAATGTCCTGCTGTTGGTTCACAGTGTGGACTGGGTCCTGGCAGCAGGTATGGCACTGGGGCATCTTGCCCAGTGGGCAGCTTCATCATAATCCAGATGGAGACATCATGGCATACCATAACAATCTTTGGAGACCATGGGTCACTGCTAGGATCTTGGAGTCTCTTTCTTATATAGGCTTTTTTAATCATTATTTTAAATGCCATATTCTGCAGATCTCTGAAGTATGAGGGCTGCCTATATATATCTGATTAGACAAACTTTGTTTCTAGTTACTTGCTTCAAGTTTGACTTTGAAAACATATACAAAGAACTGAGTGAGGCTTATATCTGCAATTAATTATATCAGTACTTTAAGGATGACTGACTAACTTGTATTTTTAACAGTCTATAATAAGTTAGCAGTTTTCCTAAGACTAGAACTCCACACTCTGTAATGATTTTGAATTGAAGCTAATAAAAAACTGAATTAGTCATTCCAAGGCTAAAAACAGAACAAGTTTGCATCCAACTGTTAATGCTGTCTCCATTGACGGCAAGGAAAAGGTCACGGGGTAAAATGGGAACAGGAGGGAGCCTTAGAAAACAACATTATTTCTATTGAAGTTCCTGTTAGTATCAATACAAAATTTTATGACTCTCATTATCCAAACAACTTAAATCCAAGAAACTTAGCAAAGACAAAGGAGCTAAACACACATTGTAAAGCCTGAATAGACCTTGAACTAGGAAATACATTTTTAAACCATTAGTTAATATTTTAATTCTTTGACTTTTTAACATAGTTTCCCATGTTATAGTGATTCCCCCATTACAAAATTTTTCTCGTTGTTATTTTGCAATTGCAGTTTTGCCTATGTTGTGAATCTCAATTCAAACGTCTGACATACAGGTGATCCTAGGCTATTCCTGTACAGTCCTCAAAGGATAGAGACCCACACGTAAGCTTGGGTGCTGTTCCAAACCCTCTATCAAACTGCCTAGGTCATTGTCTTCTGCGTCACAAGAAATGAACATTTCGTTTTCTGGTAATTTTTGGTGCTTATGGCTGTGACACGACTTTTTAGCCTTTTATTTTAAGTTCAAATATTAACAATAAGCATTCCATAAGCGCAGATGTTCCCCAGCCTTATAAATTTAAGTATTATAAAAACTTAATTTTTTAAAAAATTAAAATCTTTTAAATGCCTTCCTGCAATATCAGAAATAAAGTTCTTCTTTGGCTCCATCTTCAATAGCATATACATGGCCTGTCTTTTTCATCTCAGCCTACTGTCTTTCACTATAGCTGGTACCTCTGGTGACTGTCACCTGGTACTGGCATTTCTAAAACTGTTAAGGTCCTATAATTGTAATAGGCAGTCCCTTAAATTTTGGGGGGGTTTTCCACAAATTAATGAGGCCTCTGCTCCTGTATCTACTAGAGCATTTGTTTGAGTAATCGAACCATTTTTCAAATATATATAAATATAGGAACATGAGGCCTAAAATCAGTTCTAGTTACTTCTCCAATTCGTGGACTGCTAGGAGCTTGGCCTTCATCCTATTTTAATTTAGCCAGACCATCTAGGCGATATAAAGGAGTCCGTGGCTCTGAAGGAACTGTCACGAACAGATTCTAGTAGAAATCCTTACCCTTAACAGTTACCTTCTTTGCCTCCATTGTTTCTTCTCCATACATTCCTTAGTGGGAACGCCATTCACTTTTTCCCAAGCTACGCCTGCCTTAATTAATGCATCAAACTTTTCTTTCCAGGATAGCCTATTAGTATTAAATTTAGAGTCCTGATTTCGAGGTCTAGATTCTGACTTATTTTCGTCAACATTATCCTCCCATTCTCCCATATCTTTTAATTCTGCCACCTTTTCAAGTACCCTCTCAGTGGTTTCTGCCAAAAGCGAAGTCATCATTAAACGCTTCTAATCAGAGGAAACAGTTGTAATGAGACATTCCTGCCTGACTCCATAGTTCAACACCTCCTTTTCTAACTTTCCCAGTCTCTATTTTTACCTTGTCAAGCTGGTTACATACTTTCCTACAAGCAGACAATAGTATCCACCCTCTTTGACCCAGCCCCTGCAACTCATTCCCTTTTTAACAGGCACAGTCTTTAACACCTCAACCACCTGGGGAGGCTGAGCTTTTCCGAAGTTAGCCACACCAGTTTTCACTCAACTGTATGCCCATTCTCTCGGGAGAGAAGAAAACTTGGAATCTTCCCATCCAGAAATAACACAAGTCACACTAACAATTTCAGTTTTCTTTTTAAAGAGAGGCATTGTTTGGTTCTCTCACGGATCTTGCCGACTACACCAGGTGGTAATGGCAAATAATTTTGGCCACTTTGCTGTGCACAGACTTTTACTTTCATTTCGATCCGTGAGAAAGAACTTCCAGGAGCCACAAAATTAGCTAATAAGGAGAGATTTATTCTACAAGAAAGCTTAATTGAAATAAAGAAATAGAGGGGGAAGCCCCCAAGAGAGGGCACTTCACCCTGGAATTTACCACTAGGTGTTCTTCATACAGCACCGGAACACAACATGAGAATAGGCATCACCAGCAATCACCACGGGCACAGTTTTTCCATTCGTCTGACTGCATATCTCTTCCGGGTTGAAACAGCAGCAGCTAGAGACGTTCTGAGGCAAACTTTTAAGCCTCATGAGCAAAGGTGGCTCATTGCCCAGTCATTGGCAATCATCCAAATATATTTTCCAGGATGCATTTCTGTCAGGCCTCCTCAGCCTCAGTCCTCAGGGAAAGCTGAGTGCACTCTCTGCCCATTCCGCAGCCCCACAAGGCAGGATAATCAGACATGATGCCCTCCCTCTGGCTGGCTGGAGGGGCGTCTACCAAGATTTTGCTGTCTCATCCTCCCTACTCCCCCTCCCTGTCCTGGGAATTTGAGACTATCCTTCATTCTCCAGCCAGGCTTTTCTCTGTCCTACAAGCCTCAAGGTACAGGCCCTGAGATAATTTTGGCCTAACACATGTCCACTCTCAGACAGTGGCCAAATGTCACGGATGTGAAGCACATCAACAGGGCTCTATCTTAATTACAACAAAAACACTCCCTGTTCTCAATCCTGAGAGCTGACCAGGCTCTCAAAACAGAGAAGAGGGGTCATCTACAGTTCATGCCTTAGACTGTGCAGAGCCTTAACCCCAACCTCTCCATTTTAAAATTACTTTCCTAACAATCCTTGATTCAACTGTTTATTTACAGAAGGATTTCAGATGGGTTGAAGCTCTTAAAATTGTGATTCTGACTGCTGTGATTCTCTCTGTCTCTCTCTGTCTTTGTCTCTCTCTCTCACACACACACACACGCACACACACGCACATAAACACGCACGCGCACACACTCACACACACGCACACACACTCACACACGCACACACACACGCACACACACGTACACACACACGTACACACACGCGCACACACACACACGCACACACATACATATGCATGCACTCATGCATGCAACCACCTTTCTCCTCTAGTTGTCTTTTCTATAAGAAATGTTCAGAAATAGGAGAAGATAACATGGGCATTCCAGACTTGAGTACTCAGGCTCTTACTTCAGTGTGAAACGCCCAAGAACAAAAGTCTTGAAACCTGGGATTTGGTCTTACCTCTTCAAACCCATCCCTGACATATAATTTTTGACCCAAAGCCTCCAACATCTACTGCCTGTAATAGTAGAGATGTAGAGTAGACAGGAGAGACCAGAGAACACACAGCACCAGGATCTGCTCAGCACCCAGTGAGGGGCTTTTTACTACATTATGGAAGGCATGGCATGGCATAGCAGAACAAGCAGTCACGGGCCTCCTTTATTGATAAAGTCATACTGTAGTTATCATTGACAATTTATATGTCATAAGAGAACAAGAATTTCGGCCCACTAAAGAATGTTAAATCATATTACAAGGACATTTGCTTATCTATGCTCATACCAGCATTATTTGTAGCCAGAATCTGGAAACAACCTAGATGCTCATCAATGGAAGAATGGATAAAGAAAATGTGGTTCATTTACACAATGGAGTAGAACTCAGTGAGAAAAACAAAACAATGACATCTTGAAATTTACATGAAAATGGATGGAACTAGGAAAGACCATCCTGAGTGAGGTAACCCAGACCCAGAAAGATGAACATGGTATGTACTCACTCATAAGTGGATACTAACATTCTCCCTGAGTGAGAGGAATGAATTCAGATTTGGGGAAGGATAATACAACTACCTGGAATTTACAGACCAGAACAGAAAGGACCGAGTGATGCATGATAGCACAGAGTGCTATGTTAGAGGGGCAAAGTCTGGTGTTGGAGATTTCCTAGAAAAGGTCAATCCGAACATTCCAATCCCTCCTCAGTTCAGCAGTGATCTAAGAGTCAGTCAAGTGAGATAATACACAGAGGGCACACATGGCCCCTCTCTATGACCATATCCTTGG
>NC_022021.1:29581062-29604432 GCF_000317375.1 Microtus ochrogaster | reverse complement strand
CTATACACGTACACATATGCACCCACTCAATCATGGACCTAGTTTTCTCCCTAATGGTCTTTTCTGTAAGAAATGTTCAGAAACAGGAGAAGGTGACATGGTCAGTGCAGATTTGGGTTCTCGGAACTCTTACTTAAGTGGGAAGAGCCCAAGACCAAAAGCCAAAAAACCTGGGATTTGATCTTACCTCTTCAATCCCATCCCAGGTGAATATGAGTTTGACCCAAAGCCTCCATGATCTACTGCCTGTGATAGCAGAGATGCAGAGTAGACAGTAGACAGAAGAGACCAGAGAACACACAGCACCAGCATCTGATCAGTAAAGGCATTTTTACTGCATCATGGAGGACATCACATGTCATAGCAGAACAAGCATGTCAGCCCCAGGTCCCCTCCTTTTATTGTAAAACTGCTATGGGATGTCTTTCTGTATGGTGTGAACATATGTTACTCTCATTGGTTGATAAATAAATCTGCTTTGGCCTATGGCTAGGCAGGATAGAGCCAGGCTGGAAATCCAAGCAGAGATACAGAAGAAGTAGTACAGAGTCTGGGGGACAACAACCAGCCACCGAGGAAGGAGGACATGATTAAAAAAAAATAAGGTAATAAACTACAAACCATGTATAGACAAAAAAAAGGTTAATTTAAATATAATAGCTAGCTAATAATAAGCTTGAGCCATTGGGCAAACATTAATAATTAATATAAACCTCTGAGTGATTATTCAGAAGTGGCTGCGGGAATGAGTCGAACAGAGAAAAAAACCCTCATCTACCTTTGGCACTTCAACACCGTGCCCCAACTTCCACCTAAGACCTCAGAAAGCTTGACAAAGGTTCTGAATGCATACTGGACTTTCTAGTCTCACAGTCTCATGCCAGGCTACTGACTGAAGGAGTTCCTACAGCACAACAGTGCTGAGAGACATGAAACTGAAAGAGAGACTGATAAAATATACAAACCTAAATATTTGTAAAATGCTTTAACTTTAAAACAGAAGTCAAAAATGTATTTGTAAAAGGAAACTTAGAGGATGCATTGCTTGGGTGAAACAGTTTTCCACAGGAAACAAGAGGCTATGACTTTTTTTTTCAGGTTAACATGGACCAGATTTGATAAAGGGACTCCTCCTGAACTTTTTTCTTAAATTGAAAATACATTTATTTCTCCTATAATATATTATGGTTACAGTTTCTCCTCCCCCACATCCTCCTATTTCTTCCCTACCTCCTTCCCCATTTGGAACCCTATCCCTGTCTATCTCTCAATAGAAGAGAAGGTTTATAAGATGTAAAAATAAACTAAGATAAGACAAAAAAGAAACTAACACATCAGAATAGAAGAAAACACCAACAGCAAAAATAAAACATTGTAGGTTTCTATAAATATTTTTGTGGGAATGAGTGTGTCTCCATCTATATCTGTTTCTTGCAACTTTTCTTTATTGATTTTTATTGAGCTCTACATTTTTCTCTGCTCCCATTTCTGCCTCTCCCCTCCCCACTTCAATCCTCCCCAAGGTCCCCATGCTCCCAATTTACTCAGGAGATCTTGTCTTTTTCTACTTTCTACTTCCCATGTAGATTAGATCTATGTAAGTCTCTCTTAGTGTCCTCATTGTTGTCTAAGTTCTCTAGGATTGTGGTTTGTAGACTGATTTTCATTGCTTTATGCTTAAAAACCACCTATGAGTGAGTACATGTGATAATTGTCTTTCTGTATCTGGATTACCTCACTCAAAGTAATGTTTTATACCTCCACTCATTTTTCTGCAAAATTCAAGATATCATTATTTTTTCTGCTGTTTAGTACTGCTTTGGATTCTGTGTTTGATCCCATCTTAACCTGTCAATCATTAAAGTAACATCCATCAAAAAATCAGACTCGGCTTGCTTTCCCTCGTTGCTTTCCCAGGAACTTTTGTTCAGAAGTCACATTAGCACTTGAGTACAGGAACTTGAGTTCATAATAAATATGTAAATATCTATGTATTTGGAGCAGTGTGTTTTATTGAAATTCTACAGTTCTGAAGTTCCTTCCTCCCTACCTTTTTTCCTTCCTTCTTTTCTATTTTTTTTATTTCTTTTTCCTTTCTTCCTCTTTTTCTTTCTTTAACTTCTTCCCTTCCTACCTTCTTCCTTATCTCATTACTTTCCCTATCTTTGGTCTCCATATCATAAGTGCTACAGTGTTATGCACACTAGCCACATATAATGCCACTGATTTATATTCTTAAGACCTTCTTCTTGTTTCAAGAAAAATCACAGATAGTGATAACTCTGGATGTCCCTTTGTTGTACAGCGTTGTTTTAGCTTTTCTAAGTTTTTTTTTGTTTTTTCCTATAACATAAAGCATTATCCTTTAAGTTTCTGTAAAGATTTGTGTTGTAATTTTAATGGATGGGTTGCACTCAATATGTAGATTGTTTTTGGTAAGATGACCACTTTTACTATGTTAAGTCTACCAAACCATGAGGATGAGAGATCTTTCCAACTCCTGATATTTTCTTCAATTTCTTTCTTCAGATACTTGAAGTTTTCATCACACAAGTGGTTCTGACAGGACCAAACTAATTTAGACCAGTTCAGACCAGATCAGACAGGTTCAGACTGGTTCAAACCGATTTAGGTCCATTCGGAGTGGTTCAAACCGATTCAGAGCGGTTCAGACAGGTTCAGAGAGGTTCAGACCGGTCTTGACTGGTTCTGACCAGTTCAAACCAGTTGAGACTGGTTCAGGCTGTTTCTTACTGGTTCAAGCTGGATCAGACATGTTTAGGCAGGTCTCAACTGGCTCAGACTAGTTCGAACTGGCTGAAACCGGTTTAGACTAGACCAGACTGGTCTCAGCCAGTTCTGACCAGTTCAAACCTGTTTAGACCAGTCTCAACTGGTTGTGGCTGTTCCAGTTGAGACCGGTTCAGGCCAGTTCACACCAGTTTAGACCGGTTCAAACTGGATCAGACCTATTTAGGCAGGCCTCAACCGGTTCAGAACGGTTCAGACTGGTTCATGCCGGTTTAGACCAGTCTCAACCAGTTTAGACCAGTTCAGGCTGGTTCAAATCAGTTCTAATCTGTTCTGACTGGGTCATGCCTGTTCAGATTGGTTCAAACTGGTTTAGGCCAGTTCAGACCGGTTTAGGCCAGTTTAGACCGGAGAGAATGGTGGGGTCTGGAAGTCGGGTGTGGCTTTTGTGGAATGACATCAGGCAGACAGGGGGTAGGGCTGCTGCGCAGGAAATGAGTTCTTCAAATTCCACATTTTCAAGAAATCTTGGTTCCTTTTCATGGAAAATGGTATTTAGAGACTGGAAAATATTACCTAGGTTTACTCTTTGCTACCAAAATACTGCTGCTTCCTTTTTTTGTGTTTTTATTCATCAAATCTAGGAAATAATAGGTTAGCTGAGATTAAAAAATTTCACATCAATACCTCTCTGTTGCATTCTTATATTTACAAGATAAATTATGAATTTTGGGTCACCTCTTAAGCTGAACTATAAGCCCATATGGTAACCTTGTTATTCTTCTCAAATATCCATTTTGAATTCTCTTTTAAGTATCTGTGAAACCTCTCAATGCTATTAAATTATTTATTTATTCATTTTCTGAACCTATGTGAAGATAATGCACTCTCAAATGATAATTCACACAACTATGAAATACAAATAATAAACTGCAAGGTCATTTGCAACTATATTTCTCTAGAATCTGGCAATTTAATGATAAAATTATACTTTCTCAACTGGCATTGTATTAGTTTTTCTGTTTTTCATACTTATAAATATACTAGAGAGAGTAAATACATTCTTTTCTGTATACAAGTAATTTTAAGGTTTTAATTATATATATATTTTTTGGCTTTTCGAGACAGGGTTTCTCTGTGGCTTTGGAGCCTGTCCTGGAACTAGCTCTGTAGACCAGGCTGGTCTCGAACTCACAGAGATCCGCCTGCCTCTGCCTCCCGAGCGCTGGGATTAAAGGCGTGCGCCACCATCACCCGGCTTGTTTTTTTTTTATTGTGTTATATATTTTTTCTCTATTCCCCTCCCTTTCTCCCCTCTCCTCTTCTACCCTTTTCTGTGACCTCCACACTCCCAATTTTCTCAGGATACCTTGCCTTTATTTTTCCTATGTAGATCCATATATATCTCTCTAAGGGTACTCTTTGTTGTCTAGGTTTAGGGGTGTTTAGACTGTAGGCTGGTTTTTCTTTGTTCTACATATAAAAGCCACTTATGTGTGAGTATATATTATATTCATATTTGTGTATCTGGGTTACCTCACTCAGTATGTTTTTTTTTTCTAGATCCATCCATTTGCCTGAAAATTTCAAGATGTCATTAGTTTTTACTGCTGAGTAGTACTCCATTGTATAAATGTACCTCATTTTCTTTAACCATTCTTAGGTTGAGAGGCATTTAGATTGTTTCCAGGTTCTGGTTATTATGAATAATACTACTATTAACAGAGTTGAACAGAGGTAATTGTGGTACGATTGAGCATCCTTTGGGTACATACCCAACAGTGGTATCGCTGGGTCTTGAGGTAGATTGTTTCTAATTTTCTGAGAAATCGCCATACTAATTACCAATGTGGCTGTACAAATTTGAAGTCCTACCAGGAATGCAGGAGTTTTCCCTTTACCCCACACCCTCTCCAGCACAAACTGTCATCAGTGTTTTTTTTGTTTTTGTTTTTTTTTTTTTTTGGCCATTATACAATGCTACGTCACCTGCAAATCCCTGTGTGCAGTGGGAACTGTGACACGGGCTCTTCATCCACACACTGCACATGATCCCTCACATGATTTTACCATGTATACTTGTTTTGAGAATAATATTTTATGGAAGAAAGTTCACGTGTTATTTGTTGTCCCTTAACTCCTACCATCTTGAAAACAATAAGACATTCTATATTTATCACTTCTCTGTGTATCTCCTTACTTAACAACACTGAGGTTAATTCTGTATCAATTTATAAATCTCAGGCTTATTCTATTTTACATATATCTGTTACTCCAATATTGGACAAACTGTAGTTATTTTTCTTTCCTTATTTAAATTTCGAACACATGAGGAAATAAATCTTGCATACCAGTCATAAGAAAAAATGCATTCTCCCAACCCTTCAATCTTCTGTTAACTTTATTTGTTATTTTATTCATTGTCCAGAAAAATGTATTTATGACATTTTTATATTGTCATTTCCAGGCAAACTGGTTTTTATTAAATCCTGAGAGTACCTGATCCTGCCTAACAGGGTAACAGAAGGAGTAGAACAGAACACTTTAGGCACCAGAACTCTAAAGAGAGATTATAAAGTACAAAAAATAAAAGAGTAAGTAGAATTTGTTTACTGTGGGTTTTTATCTCAAATGATTGGAGAAATAAGAGTCAGAGACTAAAAGTGACAGAAAAGATGAAACTCTCACAGCACTGTGAATGGCAGAAAGGAGTGAAGAGGAGAAATGACCAGGAAAAGAAGGTTTGTATTAAGCAAGGGGAGCCAGGGAATGCTGAGTCTCCATCAGTCAATGTACTGTATGAGCATTATGAAAAAGACAGAAAATAGTGAGGACAACTGGAGCTCCACCTGCAGGAAGAGGGAAAGAGGAGAACACTGGGAGCTCCCTGTGCTAGGGAAGGGGGAAGCTTTTAAAGAGCCAGAGCTCCCAACATCCTCCTCAGGTCAAACTGAACTTTATGCCTTCTTTTCCTTCCTAGCCACACACAGGGGCCTGAGCAACAAGCCCAGCACTTTCTTCAACAGCCACAAGGTGGCCAGAGTGAGCCCCAGCAGGAACAACAGGACATCCAGCAGGTGCTGCACATGCCATGGCTGCTGAAAGCCATGGGGCTTTAGATGTGCGCCTCCCCCTGTTTGTAGGATGTGGTCAATCCAGCCCACCAGACGCTGGGAAGGTGTGAGGGGGTGGGAGCGCCTGATGGCCCTGGCAGTCATTGCTGCAGACTTGTACCTGAGGGCAGACATGGAGAGAATGTGTTACCAATGTGCTGTGCCAGTTCTTTAGACCTTATAACATAAACACACACACTCACATTTTTCCTAGTCTGTACCCATCTTCAAAGAAAATTGTTGGCATACACTTAACACCATCTACTTGAGTCCCCATTATAAGGACAAAAAATAGCTGAATGTCAAACCTTATACAGGAGGATCAAAATTAACCTTTGAAGGGAAATTTTTAAAAATTACTACATCTGTAAGGATTGTAGCTATGACACTGAAGTAGTGTTCACATTAGATATATTAAACATATGTGAATGTATATTTGATTACATGATTAGGACATTGAAACATGAGTATTTAGTGAAATCGTTGTGAAGATGGGCAAGTGATATGTGGGTCAATTGTTCTTGTCTCTGTTCCTGTCTAATTTATTCTAGGTTTGGGAAAACTTCCTTTATAACAGGCCTGCCCTTGGCTCTAGAAGCAGAGTGGAAACAGATTGTCAGTGCTTGCTCATGATGCCCATTTTCTATGTACTAGTGTGGGGCAGACAGTAATGACACATGTGACTGAGATATACAATCTATTAAAGGGTCAAAGAGAAAGTAGTGTATGATGGATGACTGAGCACAGTAACAGAAAAAATAACAGCCAAGCACATGGTCTCCTAGGAGGACAACATTGCAGACTGTCCTGGGAGGTCAACATGAAGACCCTGAGGAGGGGAGATCACCGCAGTAAGGACAAGAGAAGGTCCTTGTCATGGTTTGAGGGAACAATGGCCCCTGTAACCACAGATATCTGAATTTTTGCTCTAGTTTGTGGACTGTTTAGGTAGGATTAAGAATTGTGATTTTTGCTGGAAGAGGTTTGTCGCTAGAGGTCTTTAAAAAGGCCCACATCAGGCCCTGTCTTGTTATTTCTGCCTCCGGCCTGCAGATCAAGATGAAAGCTCTCAGCTACAGCCTCTGTGCCATGCCTGCGGCCACACTTGCCAACATGAGGGTCATGCACTAACTCACTGAACTGCAAGCAAAGGCCAAATGAATGCTTTATCTTATACATAACTTTGTATGTGGGATACCCCAGTGTGTGCTGTGAATACCATTGGTTAATGAATAAAACTACTTTGGTTCTGTTGTCACACAGAAGAGGGTAAGGTGGGAATTCCAAGAAGATAGAGGAGGGAGAGAGTAGGCTGAGTCAGAGAGAGAGGTAATGAAGCCCCCACAAAAGACAGATCCTAAATGTAAGCTTACTGGTTGGCCACAAACTCGTGGTGATGCACGGATTAAGAGAGATGGGTTGATTTAAGATGTCAGAGTTAGCTAGCAATATGCATAAGCTAATAGACTAAGCAACAATTTTATTAACATAGTTTTGTGTGATTATTTCAGGACTGGGCAGCCAGGAAACAAACAAGGAGCCTCTTCAACAACCTTGGTCATCGGTCCTCCTCACAGAAATAGAATAGTAACTAAAACAGTCCTCTTGTGATTCAATTGAAATTCTATATGTATATGATGAGTCGGGAGATCAGCCATCTTAAGACCATACAAATGTTCCCTGCTGCCTCGTTTGGAATTCTATTACAGGTACCCAAAATATAAGAGGTCATAAAGATAATGAATGTAGAAGAAATTATCATACCACAGTAGTTATAAGCGTATTTACAGCACCTCACGTGAAATTAAGATTAATACTAAAGGAAAAACAAGACTTTCAAGTAACAAACATGTATTTTACCACACCCCAAAGAATTCTAGCTTTATTGCTAAACAAACTACACAACCCCTTAGTGTTAGGCCTGCATTCAATGTAAACAACACCCACCCCAGAGAGCTGCATACCTCTTGTTTTCAATGACTTCTTTCAGTGTAAGTGCAAATGTCTCTGCCTTGAGAGTCTCTACCTGAACTGAAACACCAATTCTTTTGGCTTCTATAAGGACCACGTTTTCAGGTTGGTCTGCAAAGAAGGGAACCCCCACCATGGGTACTCCATGCTGGATGGCCTCCATGATGCTATTCATTCCACCGTGGGTAACAAAAAGACGAATTCTAGGATGCGCTGTTGCAAAAGAGAAAGATGGTCCAATATTTCACTATGAAAGTTTCAGATACCAGGTAAAGAAACAGACCAAGAAACACCAGTGTGTTGGAGAGAATGGTTTTACTGATTTTTCCTTTGAGATTTGCTTTGTTTTAGTATATAATATCTAGGCTTCCCTAGGCAGAGAGATGAACTTACTTCAATCTAAAACTATCAGGGACCTAGACAAGGAAGAAGAGAGAGAGTGGCAATCCAGGCCTGTTTTTCTGTCCTTCTGTTCATCCTCACCTTCTCCATGGATACATCTTCTATAATTTTCTAACCTCAACCTTCTCTGGCTATCCACATCTGGTCTCTTATGAAGCTTGTATTTTGTGTGTTTCTCTCCTCTATTTTAATAGAAGTTTACTAAAGAGGATGGCAGAGCAAAATATTCTTTATTTACAAGTCTTGTCTGTTACTCCATACTAAGTAACCAAACATATTTTATGATCATAAAGAAATCATCCCAAACTATACCTCACACAAAATCTACCCATGTTCCAAGGAAAACAAATGTTTTCCCTATTGTGTAGCATGTGATTTTACTGAAAATAGATCTATGTGAAAAATTTCCCGGCTTAATTTGAGTGACAAACTGATTTATAAAACTCTGACTGAGCTATTGAGTGTGGAAGTGATGGATCTACTGAATGTCACCAAGAAACAAATGATTTTAGGGGAGGTGGGCTAACGAAATTTCCCTTTGCTCAAGAAATCAGTATCTTCTTATCATATTGTAAGGTTACCCTAGCTGGCTCTCAAACATCTTCCACATCCTCAAAACCCCAACATTAATGTTGTGTCTAAGATTTCAGCCCTTTCCAAACAACCAAGATGTGTCTGTATGCTTACATTCGTATGTGTGTCTCCAAAAATGTGAAGCAGTTCTCATGTCGTTGTGAGAATAGTGGGAACAAATAGTGGGAACCGCCCCAAGGAGCAGCTGTAGTTCACATGGTTTTCAAGATTGTGTTGGAGGGGTCAATCTTGAATACTGATATTCAAGGCTACCTATCTGTTTAGGGATTTGGGACCTGTCTGAGTAGGGAAGGATAAGGAAATAGCTGCTATCAGTCTAGAACAAGCCTGATTCCCCACCCCAAGAACTCTAATTGCTTTTGCCTGCCTGCTCGAGACCTATCTTTACATATCAACAGATGTTTCTTCTACATGCCCAAGTGCTCAGACATTAGTTGTCTATTAAGTCCAAAGCACATAAATGGAAATAAAGTAACAGGTCTAGGAAGTGCTTACCCAGAAGGTCAGCTTGGGGAAGCCAATCCATGATTTTGACATTTGAGGCCATTCTGACATCTTTGGGCCAATGTTCATCCTTAACTGTCCACAGCACCCCTTGAGGAAGGCGAGCAAAGGCACTGTTCATCTCCTTAATAAATTCCTTGGTCTGATACATGGTTGCTATGGAACCTAGTGCCACAAGGACAAAACCTGAGTCTCCAAAAGTAGTGATAAAATCCTCCAGGTCCTAGAAGAAACAAAAAGGAATGAAGGCAAAAGAAGTGGTTTGTAAAAGCCAAGGCAGCTATGACATAAAACCAGGTCAGGTGTTGAATAAACCCATGCTTTAGTTGATTACGTTCCACGTGAGAAAATACCTTTCCATGCCCCTGTACAGCTGTGCTCGGAGTACTGCCTGCATTGATCTGCAGCCCTCTACCCACCGCTGGCCTCTCATGAATTTCTCTTCCAAGCAAATTCATGTACAAGATTTTATTTGAGTAAACTATTTTTACTGCTTAAGGTATAAACTCAGCCTAAACCTATTGTTCATGGCATTTTCTTTGTTTAGTAACTTGAGACCCCTCACAACTCCTTTGGACACCATTTGTATTCTTTTATAATCATGCTAGAAATATAGCATACAAAATTTCTTCACTCTCTGTGTTGCATAATGTCTTCTACTCTGACACTGTTTTCTAGCTTTGATTACAGAGTAATGATAGCTTCATAGAATGGGTTGAGAAGTCGCCTGTCCTGTGAAACTGCCACAAACATTTATAGAGGAACTGGCATTACTTCTTAAGTATTTCACTTAATTCACCAGTTAATCCATGTTATATCAAGCTTTTTAATGAAAGATCTTTGTTATTATTCCAGTCTAATTTAATCCCATCAGTTTCAGATTTTCTGTTTTGACTCTGTTATGTTAACAAATATGCATAGGAATTTGTCAATTCATGTAGGATAACTAAATTGATGATATATCATGTTTGTATAATTTCTTCATAATCTTTATTGTTTTATGTAATAGCAGATAATTTTCCACTTTAGAACATAATTATTCTATTCTTCTCTATTGTTTATTTTCTCAATGACTCCAATGATTTGTCACCAAACTGTTCTTTTGACTTTATTGATTCTAATGTTTCTTTTTATTGTTTCAATCATCTACACTATGATTCTTTTAAGCCTCTCCTTCCCACTAGTACCCTGTTTAGGCCTCTCTTCGTTACTGTGCCTTATATAGAATTGTTAGGTTATCAATTATAAGTACATTGTGTGTATTGATGAAGATAATAACAGCTATGAATTATATATTAAGTCTTGTCTTTATTATTTTCCATTATTATATCATTTTGTCTCATTTTCCTTGATATATAATATTTGTAAATGTTCCTTTTGACTTTTCCCTTACTTTTACTAGTTGTATTATACTGCATTGTCTATTTTTATATACTGTTAATTTCTATCTCATCCCACTGTGATATTTGCATTAATTCAAAATTTTGAAAGTTACTAGGGTTGCTTTTGTGTGTATCATCTAAGGCATGAACCAAGGAGTTTGTACCATGCTTAAGGAAAACAGACTCTGATCTTGTTGGAAAGACCACTTGGGTCTTGTGAGTTGGTTCATCAGCTAAGAGAACTGGCTGTCCCTCCAGAGAACCAGAGTTCAGTTCCCACCCTTAGGTCACAACCACCTGCAACCCTATCTCCAGGACATCCAGTGCTCTCTTCTGCCCTTTTCTGGGGCCAGACATGCCATGCACATGGTGCATAAAATTGTATGCATGCAAACACTTAGGCACATAAAATGACCTAAAAAATAAATTCAAAAAATTATCATCTATGTATTCCTAATTGTTCTACTTAACCTATGGTGTTTGTAGTTCCCCAGGGGAGCAACGCTCAGGGGCCTTCTGGGGAATAACAGTGTTATTCAAGGTAATAATTTATATGGATATTCCTCTCATTCTAAAACTATAAAATTGCAGTTATCAGTCATTATCTATTTCTTCTTTAAATTTCTAAATTTGTTCTTATTTTTATGTCATATTTGTGCATATATGAATATTTCATTGTAAAAACTTTCACAAATTTGAAATAATATTTGTATAGTGTTTAAGTTTGACAAAAATTTCAGATAGCTATATATAGGTTTTAGTCCTCTGTGGAATGTTTTGATATAGAGTCTTCTTTGCCTTATACTGAAAGCCACCATAGTTTATTTTGCTTCCCCATGATTCTTTAGGAAACATGTGGTTGAACATCCTTCAGAGTAGATTCCAGACTGTTTTGTCGGGTATTACTTCAAAATATTTCTTCCCACTCTTCTCCTCATCAATCCCTTCATCTCTCTGTGCCAATATCTGAGTCACCTGTCTAGAAGGTGAGGTCTCTGTCAGTCACATCTACATCCCACAAACTTGGGTTTTCAGGAGATTCTCTCCAAAGCCCATATAAGAAATCTCCTTCTCCTTTTAGAAATAATATAAATATTCCTTACTGATCACTCCTCAAACACTTCTCACCCACTGCAAGATAGGGTAGGCACTCTGTTACCCATGGGAACCAGAAAAAAATCCATACCCTCTCTGCTTTGATCTGAAAGTAGGAAAAACATTACTTTCATCACCTCAGCATTTTGGCCCCCACTGCATAAAATCAAAGGAGGTCATTCCTCCCAGCATGGGACAGGGAACCCCACAGTGACAGGTAACAAACAATTAAACATCCTTAGCTCTGTGTACTTTTAAATTTTCAGCTGTAGTGACCCTAAGTCTATACTGAACATGTAAATTACATGCAGCATTGATAGGTTGCAGTAGCTGTATGGAGTACAAAGAATCCAATAGGCTAAGAACACTAAATAACACAATCAGTTCTTCTTGTCTCTATTGCTAAGTTCTGTCCAGGTACATGCCTTGGGAAAGTGTTATCTGTTTCATTATGAAGAGCCTGCCTCCTTAACAAATACTATATGTATGAATATTCACTATACTTATTACATATATAGCTCAAAATTCAATGGGAAATACCAATACTGACTAAAGGACTTATTGCACCAAAGCCAGAAATACATAGGCACAAAAAAAAAACCTCAAACATTCTACCATATAGCCAAGTCATCAACCTTAGCTTGGGATGTTCTAACACCATTCTTTCACAACCCTAAAATGGACTCTCAGAGTGCCTACCTTGCTTTAGAGCACTTCCTTCCAGGACATGCCTGCCAAGTGACAATTTCCACCTATGGCGATTAGCAAGAAAATGGCCCCCATGGAGAGTAGCACTGTTAGGATGTATGGCCCTGTTGGATTGAGTGTTGCCTTCTTGGAGGAAGTGTATCACTGTAGAGCAGGCTTTGAAATCTCCTAAGCTAAAGCTATCCCCAGTGTCCCAGCTGACTTCCTTTTGCCTGTTGATCAAGATGTAGGACTCTCGGCTCCTTCCTCAGCACCTGCCTGCATGTCACCATGTTTCCTGCCATGATGATAATAGACTAAACTAAAATTGTAAGAGACCCAAATTAAGTATTTTCCTTTAGGTAGTCGCTTTGGTCATGGTGTCTCCTCACAGCAACAGAAACCCTAACTAAGACACTACCTAAGCACTGTCAGCCTTTGAATTAAAGATAAACTGAGGACTGAGGTTTCACTCACTTGAGGTATTGGCCTGGCAGGTTTGTCCATTAAGCCTCCCACATAGACTGTGTTGGGAAGCAGGGGACGAGCAAACTCAAAGGCAAAATCAGAGTTGACGAACCACAGCTCTGCTTTCGGTAGAAGGTCAGACAAAACTGGACGAGAGCCTTCTGCAAAATGTTCCTGGATGGTTGCATCATATTGAGAAAATATTTGTCTTTGCTTCATGGAGAAATCAAAGAACATCAGGAAGTTCTTCACTCGGCCCCAGAAGTCCATTTGGTCAGTTAGTCTTGAACCATACACTGGAACATAAGACAAGGGGCTAGGGAGTCCAAAGTCCATAGAGCTAAATTGCATGGGAAGAAAGGCCACAAATTGTTTTTCAAGTTTCTCAGCAATTAAGAAAACACAAGGTTCTGCTGCATCCAAAAATACCAGGTCAAAGTTCTTATTCCTTAAGTAGTCCATGATGTCCTTTCTGCTTAATAAGTGACTGCATATGTCCGCAAAGTATTTATATATCTTTACAAGTGTGTGATGATTGAACCTGCAAAAAATTACAGCAAATATTTGGGGAAGATATTTCTTACTATTTGGAATAATGTTAAATTCAATGAAAGCATTCCACAACTAGGCAAACATAAGCCCATTATCTGATCTAGTGAGTTTTTTTCTATTTTGTGTGATACCTAAATTTAACTCTGTGTGTGGTTGTGTGCATTTATGGATATTTCCTTTTTAGGTGATGAAATTAGAAAAGAGGCCATAAAAGCACTTAAAATTAAAGACATTAGAAGTGATTAGGAGACATAGAAAGATGTGTTGGTGGTTGGGGCAAATTAGAGCAAAGGATAGTGAAAGTTATGAATTCTTTAAAATCCATGATAAAACCTAATTTTTCACATGCTCAAATTTCTAATGGTAAACATAAGTGTGATTGGAAGATTATTATCACAATTCTGAGTCAAATTTCCACTGAAGATTGTGCTAAATTTTAGTCATCTTATTGATGAATCTTTTACATCAATGCTTACCAGATAAGCGAGCTGGTAAGATGCATAAGTGTGTGATGTCATTCTATGTAGTGATATTTTGTTTGTGTTTTAAAATTGAAGATTTCCTGAAGACCAGAGTGCAGAACTAAGGCACTAGAGGCCAGGCAGTGGTGGTAAACACCTTTAATCCTGGTATTTGGGAGTCACACATCTTTAATCTCGGCACTAGGAAGGTGGAGACAGGAGTGATATGACCGGGAAGAGAGGAATATAAGGCAGGAGGACACAAGCTGGAAGCAGTCTGAGGTTTGGTGGAGACAGATGGAGTCTGGAGATACAATCTGACAACAGGATTTCCCCTTCAATCTGAACATTAGTAGTGGTAAAAGAACTCTAGTGTCTGGCTGCCCTGTTTTATGAACCCTCAGGATTCTCCCCCTAATATCTGACTCAGGGATTTATTTATTAAGACCAATTAGAATTTGTGCTCCAAATCATACATCAAAAGATCCACAAGATGAGAGCCCACTGGCACACTCCTATCTTTGCTCATTCTCGACTCAACTTCAAGTCACAACAACTGTGGTTTGCCTTCACGGGTTCCTCTGTCAGAGAGAAGTTGTTCAATGTGGCTGTAGGGAGGTAGTATCTTTAAGAGAACAACTTAGTATGAGATTATTAGAAGTCCTTTTCCTTTAGATGTTTGAAATGATCTGCAGTGGACTTTGAGTTAACTCCTGTGGGGGATGCAGACCGGTTCTTTCCTTCTCTTGTCTCTTCCAATCCCACATACTTTGGCAATTTTGACACCGTCTATCATGGTGTCTTCAATCAAGCTGACTGCTGTTAGCCCCATAATCTTGAACTTCCACAACTGTGACTTAAATATGCTTCTTTTCATTATATATTCACCCAAATTCTGTTAATCTGTTATAATAGAAATAGATTCATGCAAATCATAATCCTCTACATTTATCATCTACATTCCATTTTAAAATATATATTTAGGTAATAATTTCTAAATAGCTATAGTATGTGCAGGTTTGGTTTCTTGACAACAGAATGGTGATCCCAGTGATGAAAATCAATTGCAAAACTTCTCAAGAAGATGCTGGTCTCAGCAACTTGACTGTATTCTACCTGTAATTTGAGCTACTCCTCAAAAGTACAAATTTAGAAGGAGACACAATATACATGTTTTAAATGTGTATAAATATCTGCCCTCATAGACTAAGGTGCAATTTGATTTCTTTCAAACATATGACAAATGATATATGGTCATTAAGTTACTGTGAGTAAGAAAGTTTTCCAAAAAGAATCTTGATGCTGTTAGCACAACCGTGACTGTTAAGTAGAATTTTCAAGGACAGAAATGGGAGTGAGACCAATGGACTTAACTAAGGGACACATGTGAACTTGTCATCCATGTAGAAGACAAAGGAGGTTCTGAGCATCACAGTCAAGGGCTAAAAGCCTGAGGTTCATGTATATCACCTGGACATCAAGAAAATTATGAGGTTACCTGTGGCGATTAGCTGTTATGCCAATAATAACCAGCCTACAATCCATAGTACTGCAGAGTTTAGGTGTAGAGTAAGGGAAATGTAGGAACAAGGAGATATTATTAAGAAAGGAAAATGTAGGGAGTTGTGGGTGGAAGTGAGAGTCTGGAATGAGAGGATGAAGTATGGAGTAGAGAAAGTGATGAGAGAGGGAAGGCAGGCAGACACATTTAAAATTAATAGCAATTGAGGGGTAGTATAAAAACTTAAAATAATAGACATTTCATAAAATATATACATATATGAAGGTGTTCTAAGTAAAACTGACAAATGATGGAGGAGACAGAGCCCCAATTATCCATCTCCTGGCAGCAAATGAGCTTCCAGTACCATAATTGGATCAAATATAATTGAATTGTTGGCCAAATGGAATACCCCAAACAACCCAGGTAGTTGCTAAAACTATAGATTGCTCTTTACAAACTGGCAGCAAGGTACTATTGCTGAAGACAACACCTACACAGATCATTGATCATGGAGAAATTGATATGTTGCCTTTAGAGAGCCTAGCATCTAACATCCTTGGTATAAGCACATTCTCTGAACACAAAGGAAAAATATAAATGCCAAGCCAACCACAAAACCACTGATCTACAATGTTGTCCTCCTTGCAAGATGCAAACTTTTGGGAACAACCAACCAAAAATTATTTTGATTTAAGGCCCATTCCATGAGATGAAATCTATGCCTAATACTGCTTGGATAATCAAGGACCTGAGATTAGATAACTCAAGCACCTAGGAAATCAACAAATACTATAAGGTTAAAAATCAAAACAAAAAAGTGTATCAAGAAAATGACTTCTAAAGATATTTTGATAAGCTAGTAGATCTGTAACTTGCTCATTCACCACCAGAGAATTTTCCTCCTGCAGCAGATGGGAGCAAATATAAAGACCCACAGCCAGGCACAATGTAGAGTAAGAGACCTTGGAATACTCAACCCTAAATGGAATGTCTCCATCAACTCTCTCGCTTTGGAGATCAATGAATTGGTAGGAAGAACAGGCTGAAAGAATGAAAGAGGCAAAAGAATGGAGAACACTGAGAATACAAGGCACTATGAAGCAACATGAGCAAAGCTCATATGATTTCCAGCACACTCTGAGGTCGCACACACACACACACACACACACACACACACACACACGCATGTGCGCGCCTGCACGCTTCCAAGTTGCCGGAGGCTGCTCATTCATTACCTGACCGCCCTGACTCAAAATAATCACACAAAAATCTGTATTCATTGCAATATTGTTTGGCCAATAGCTTAAGTGTATTTCTTGCTAACTCTTACATCTTTTTTTTTATCTTCCTATTTTTTTTTTTTTATTTTTTATTTTTAAATTTATTTATTTATTAAGGATTTCTGCCTCCTCCCCGCCACCGCCTCCCATTTCCTTCCCCCTCCCCCAATCAAGTCCCCCTGCTTCTTCACTTCAAAGAGCAATCAGGGTTCCCTGACCTGTGGGAAGTCCAAGGACTGCCCACCTCTATCCAGGTCTAGTAAGGTGAGCATCCAAACTGCCTAGGCTCCCCCAAAGCCAGAACGTGCAGTAGGATCAAAAACCCATTGCCATTGTTCTTGAGTTCTCAGTAGTCCTCATTGTTTGCTATGTTCAGTGAGTCCGGTTTTATCCCATGCTTTTTCAGACCCAGGCCAGCTGGCCTTGGTGAGTTCCCAATAGAACATCCCCATTGTCTCAGTGTGTGGGTGTACCCCTCACGGTCCTGAGTTCCTTGCTTGTGCTCTCTCTCCTTCTGCTCCTGATTTGGACCTTGAGATTTCTGTCTGATGTTCCAATGTGGGTCTCTGTCTCTGTCTCCTTTCATCGCCTGATGAAGGTTAATATTCAGGAGGATGCCTATATGTTTCCCATTTCTATAATCTGTGCATGACCAGAAGGTCGTGGCCTACTGGCACAGTTTAAATGGGCTCCAGCAGAGGCATCTGTCTCTGGCAGCAGCTAAATAGATTCTCGCTGACTCTGCCTACTTTCTCCCAGCATTCAGTTTAGTTATCCCATCTAGCTACATTTTGCCCTATCACAGTCCAAAGAAGATTCTTATTCATTAACCAATGAAAGCAACAGATATACAGAAGGACTTCCCACCCCATTTCCCCCTTTCTGTCTAAATTAAAAGGAAGATTTTAACATTAACATAGTAAAATTACATATAACAAAAAAGGTATCAAGCAAGAATTACAGTTACAATATTTATATCTACTTTATATTTTATCATAACTAAGGAAAACTATTACTATCTATTCTTAAAGTCCATCAAAGACTCCAGAAGGACATAATATTACCTAAGTAAACAGGAAGTGCATTGTAAGCAACTTCCAAACTCTAGAATTGACAGAGACATCTCATGGCCTGGACAGTCACTGAACATTCTTCTGTAATATTGGGGCTTCCATTCTTCATCCTACAAGCCCATAATATATGGCAGACATTTCCATGATCAAGAAATTTCAAAGACAGTTCTGCCTATATTAGCAATTTGTCAGTCACCTTTTTCTGTGTCCTACTGCATGTCTGGCAGATACTTTCATGAAGTAGGAACCCTGAAGGAGTGTCTCAGCTTTGGGTAAGGTCAGCAGTCATTTTTCAGTGGGTCCTGCATGTCTAGTTCATACAGTATAACACCAAGTAGTTTAGGCAAGAGCAGTTTCTTTCCCAAATGACTAAACTACATAAGGAGCCTCTTTGATGCCCATCAACCTCTTGGAGTAGATTGGTGCTGCCAGAAGCAGATGTGTTTCACTGTCATGAAAAGTCCTAAGTTCTCAAAACATTTTGAATATCATATTCTGTAGGTCTTTGAAAGTTCTGAAGAATATCTATCCATCTGAAATATATCTTTGTATATATAGAAAACATAACTAACATGGCTACAAGATTGACTATTAGAGATGACTATCTATTAACCTGTATTTTTTAATTATAGATACATTTTTCAATGAACTGCACAAATACAATACTTTAATCAAGAGAAGAAATATACATATAACAAAATTGACCTTAAATTTTTATCAATAAACCAAGATCCATACCAAGGCAAAGTATCCATCTCTATATCAGATCCCCCATTAAACGTAAACAAACACTTATAAACAATATTTGGGAATTTGGACCTAGTTCTCGCCAAACTGCTTCCTGATTTTTGTTGGGCAAAGTAATTTTGGGGAGTTTTCATGGTGACTTTTCAGCAGGTCTTGGTCCATCAAACCACATTAGTCTGGAAGGAATTCACAGATTCTCATTCTCTGTTGAAACAAAAGTGGAACCTCTTTTCCAAAGCAACAAATCCTTATTCTTAAATTTTGAAGTCAAGATACTTTTAAAACATATATGATGGTTTAGCTTAGCAGCCTGCAGAATCAAATATTTCTTTGTAGTCAAAAAAATTCAAAGAAAACACAATAATATTTAAAATCCAAACTCTCTGTGTATATTCCATCTTTACGTGGCTTACCTTTCTTACTCTATTACTTTTTCTACAAGTTTAATATGACTGTATGTGTTCTGTCTCTTAAAAGGCTTTTTTTTTTACTTTTTTTCTTTATTTTTTCTTCTCTCTCTCAAACCTACATACATATATCCAACACTGTGACTTACTTAGATGTTGTTTATCTGAATCTGTCTTTATTACATATCTGTAATTATTTTATGACCATGAGCACTTTTTTATGCTAAACAGGCATGACTAGAATCAACAGCACAGTTCTGCCTGTTGGCGCTACCCAGTCCAACATGGTGGAGGCATGTTGGTAACCTCTGTGAGCCATGCTCCCAGTCCCATTTTTAGGCACACAGTAGGTCTATGTTGCCATTAAGCAAATTGTAACACTCTATTCACAAACCACATTTAAATGTTCTGTAGCCAGAAATCCCTAAAGAGTCAGAGCCATTTGTGCAGACGAACAAGGAAGCCACTGCTTATTAAAGAAGCCATGCAGCTTTTACTGCACCTCCCTTGCAAGCAGAGCCTATCTGGGAAAAAAAAAATGCTGTTACCAGGAAATTGTGCTTGCCTCCTGTTTTTGTGTATCTAGAAGCCCTTTTTTTAAAGCTTTCTTATACTTTATGTGGAAATTCTTGCCCAATACTTCTGTGCCAATTTGTTGCCAGAGGCTGCTTATTTGTTCCCTGACTGCCTTGATTCAAAATAACCATACAGAAATATGTATTAATTGTAATATTGTTTGGTCAATATCTTAATCGTATTTCTGGCTAACTCTTACATCTTAAATTAACCCATTTCTACTAATCTGGGCATCAGCACAAGGTCATGGCCTACTGACACAGTTTCAGCAGCTGTCAGTCATCTACCAGGCATCACTCAAAAACAATCCATCCCAACACTGAATAAATAATCCAGTCGTTGCTTCCCTTAAACTCACTCAAAGCGTCATACGACTATGATATACTCATGCATAGGACTTAATCAGCAATACTTTGGTTCCAAGAAATAAAGCAAATTACCTTTCATTAAATAATTCTTCCACAAGGAGATATACTCTCTTATGAAATTCTTTTTTCTGATCTTCAGGTAGAAGCCAAGTTATAACCTCATATGGTATTTTCTCCTTTTCAAAATCTAAGAAAACATCAATTGAGTGATATTTAAATATATCACAATATACCACACATTATTACAGTGATAAAATAATTCACACAGCTTCACATTTTTGTGGAAATTTAGTTTTGATTTTCAGTGGTTTGTCCCTCTTTGAATTTATTCAATTCTGTAATATAATAACATTTATTGAGACTTTACAATAATTCAAGAATTTTTTGTTGTTTTTGTTCTTTTTCTTTCTGTTTTTATAGACAGGGTTTTCTGTATCTTTGGAGCCTGTCTTGTAACTCACTCTATAGACAAGGCTGACCTCAAACTCACAGAGATCTGCATGTCTCTGCTTCCTGAGTGCTGGGGTTAAAGGTGTACAGCACCAGCACCCAGGTCAAAAAAAAAAAAAAAGAAAAGAACTTTATACAGTCTTCTGTAATGAAAATTTCCCTGCAACAGATTTCATTTAAAGAAACAGCTGCTATTTTTCACTTTACCTGTGACAAAGCATGAGGGAAAATAGTCTAAAATGATTTACTGACTTTGTCATCACAGTGAGTTAGGGTTTGCAGTAAACTGCAAGTCAGTTTAATTGTAGAGTCCCTGGTTTTCACAAAAAAATAAAATAAAATGAAATTAAATATGCAATGTGTTGATTTATTTGTCTGGTTTTTGTTGCTGTTTATTTCTTGTTTGGTGCTTGTTTGTTTGTTTGTGGCAGAGTCATATTTGGTGACCCCAAATGGCTTTCAACCCAAAATCTTGTTTCTTTAGGCTTATTAGCACTTAGATTATAAATATGTGCCAGTACAAAGATGCATCACGAATTCTAATTGGTCTTAATAATAAAAACCCAGAGGGAGATATTAGGAACTGAAAGCTGAAGCATCAGAAAAGGAGAGCAGCAGCCACTGGAGCTCTTACCACTATCAACGCTCAGACTAAAGGGTGATCCTGTCCCTACGAATCCTCTGACCGCATCTCAGTCTGCATCTGCCTCTAGGAATCCTCACACTGCCTGAACTCCTCTCTTCTCCAGCCTTATATTCCACGCTCTGCTCAACCATATCACTCCTGTTTCCACCTCCCTAGAGCTGGGAATAAAGATATGTGAACTCTTTTCTTCAAGAATCTGAGGTCTTCTCAATCACAGATTCTAAAATTTAAGCATAAATATAAAGTTCACTGAAAAATAATTCTTAAATTGTAGATCTCATTAAAAAATACATAGAGGCTTGTGTGGCATCGAGTGTAGCAATTCTTAGATAATTAAAGCCCTCAGTATGGCAGAACATGTCTGTTCAACACTACAATCAGACACATTTGACGTAAGAATTTCTCAAATGATCAATAATAATGTGTAGTGCTGACTGGGAGTGACACTCGAGTAATTTAATCTATTTTGTTGTCATAATAAAATATTTGATATTAGTTCACTTATATTTGTAATGTTTTACTGAGATGATTTTGCAGTTAAAAGTGTGCTTTCCTGAGGGCCCGTGTTCAGTTCCAAACAACCACATCCATCAGACAGCTCACAACTGCCTGTTAACTCTAGGTCCAGGTGACCTCACCACTTCTTCTGACCTCATTGGACTCTTGGACATTTATGCATCAATACACACAATCACACACAAATATACAAAATAAAAATAAAACATACTTTAGCTCATGGATCTAAAGATTGACCATCCAGGATTGCATGGAGTTGTGTGAATAGCCTTTGCTGGGTGCCATTTCACTGCATCTTAATACAGAAGGTGATGTGTGTAATGCATGGTAGATACAAGAACCACATGACAAAAGAAAAGAAAGAGACCAGAGAAGGAAAGGATCTTTCTTTTAAAAAACACCTACCCGACTGAGAAATAATCCACACCTGGAAGGATAATGTAATTTCTTTCCAAGTGTAAACATTTATAGGCCAATCAGCTTTTACTAGGCCTACTTCTTAGAGATCAATAATGTTCAATACCCTTGGTTCTTGTACATTAAAGTTTGGGGGACATACTGCAATCATTGTCAACTTATACCATGAAGTAACATACAGAAATATATCACAGGAGGCAAAGAAACCATAGTCTAATGAGATCTATAAAACTTATACATGCACACACACACACACACACACACACACACACACCATGATTTTTCATGAAATAAGACCAAATACACAACTTTTATCAAAAGCTAGTGTTTACTGCTTAAATTGATTTAATATAATAATTGATTTTAAAAGTACCTTGGAAGGGACCATTTTCGTAAAGCAGGTTGGTCACATTATAGCCATGGTCTTGAAGAATTTGTGACACCTGATTCATCACTCTATAATGGCTTCCACCTAGAAATAAAACATAAGTTCATTTTTGTGGAGAAAAATGAAAAAAAATTCTGATTACCATAAATAATTGACATGAAGAAATCCAAAAGTAAGTGTAAAGACACAAAAAGTGTCAAACTCCATAGAGAGAAACCAGCTCTTCCATGTTCTCAATTACATTGTAGGTAATATCCAGGGTGAGAACCCAGAGCTCTGGCCAATAGTAATCTTCCACAAAAGTGCACTATTGCTGTTTCTACATTGGATGCTATTTCAATGTAATATTTACCCTCACCCTTGGTACAGTCCCTACTAAGCACCACATTGCACACTCCATATGACTTCCCTCAGATTTTCTCTCGGCCTAGCTATAAAATCTCGTGTATAGATGATCCAGTACATGCTGTTTTTATGAGACATGTCCTCCCCTCTCAAGTATCCTGGTCCTACAAGACTCTACATTCACAGCAGGCACTCACCCATTGTAGCTATAGTCAGGATTTTTGCAGCCTCCAAAAAAAGAACGTCAGTGAGAAATAAGCTCACTGGAAGCCAACTCCGATGCTTAGCCATCTGTAGAACTCACAGAACGCAGGTATAGGATCCACACCTGGAGGATGTGCACCAGTAAGGATCCCTGGGAGCCTCTGTCACAGTGTCCTCTTGCTCTTTACCTTGTCTCTGCAGGACACTTTCCACTGGAGATTCTGTTTCACCTTTCATAAACAGAGTTGATAAATCAATAGATGGAGAGTTAATATTTAACTTGTCCTTTAACCACAGTATCCTCTTTATTGCTTCAATATAACTCGCTAAACTGTGACTGAAAGGACCTTGAGAAATCCTTTCAATGACAGCATCTTTTTTTTTATTAAGAAAGAAAAAAAAATTTTCCGCCTCCTCCCAGCCTCCCACTCCTCCCACTCTCCCCCCCTCCCAACCTCCCCCCCTCCTA
>NC_022021.1:29542382-29574987 GCF_000317375.1 Microtus ochrogaster | reverse complement strand
CGGTATCCAGAAGAGCACAGGAAGCCTGGCGCAGGAGCTGAAGGTGCCTGGGCTCCCTTACAGGGGACCCTGAGGCCTGCCCGGTAGGCAGGCACTCACTGCTCTCAGACAGCATCTTGAAGTGACATGAACCGTGACCATTTTATAGGCCCATTCACTAACTTACAAGACTCTGTCTGCCTCCTCTGTCATTTCTTTACTTGGATCCCATTGCCATATCTGTTATCCTTTAAGCCAGGTTCCAGTTCTAAAATCTCCAATAGTGGCAATAATAAGCTAATTTCCCAGGAAAACACCTAAGATTTTTCCTCAAGGCCTCTCATTAGTCACAAATTCATGAAAATGTGCTCGTGGCCTAAGTTCAGGACTTTACCTGAAGACAAAACAATTAAGATTGAACCCATGGCTCTGAATGAATATCATAAAGCAGAATGGAAGTATTACACCATCCTCCCGTGTGCAAGAACAAGAGAGCAACAACAAACTCTACATATTCCTGAAGGAAGGGAGAGGGGGCTCATGCTATAAACCTCAAACATCTTAGATCACTAACATCATAGAGCTGTATAAACAATGTCACTACCTCCTGATGTAACACTACTGCCGTGTGATTTCTATTGTTTGTCTAACCCATTTATGGTCAGCTCTTCTGATATTTGCACCTAAAGTGCTCTTTTTTTTGGCATAACTGGCAAATACTTGTTCCTGCAGAGACCTTATTAGAGTTGGTTCTAAATATTGACCTTGTTCTCTGGGAAGCAATGTTACAGGCTATGAGGATGAGCTAACTGCTGTCTCTAAGAATTGGGTAGCAGTTGAGAGTGGGGGAGTACTGCTCCATTATAAACTTCTTCCTTCATTAGAAATTACTTGTTACGTATCAGCCTCTTTGGCACTTCTGACTATGGGAGAGAAATCTGCTCAGCGTGCCATTCAAGAACTCCTGTGTCTATCTTTGTGCTGCTTCTACAACGATGAAGGTTGCATCAAACACTTTATGGCACAAAATCTGAAGTTTAATATAAGCTTTATGGGGAAACAATTTACAAAAGATAAAAATAACAGCAACAGAGATCAAGTATATGGTGGATTTTAGAGAAGGTTCAATGAGGTTTAATTAAGAAGGTGTATTCTTTTGTCTTCGGGTGGAATTTTCTATAGATGTCTATTAAGCCCATTTGAGTCATGATATCTGTTAGTTCCATTATTTTACTGTATATTTTCTGTCCAATAGCCATGTTTATTGCTGAGAGTGGGGTGTTGAAATCTCCCACTATTATTGTGTGGGGTTTTGTGTGTGATTTAAACTTTAGTAATGTTTCTTTTACAATGTGGGGGTCCTTGTATTTCAGGCACAAATGTTCAGGACTGAAAATTTATCTTCATGAATTTTTGATGTGATAAATATGAAATATCCTTCATCTCTTCTGATTACCTTTAGTTTGAGGTCTATTTTGTTATATATTAGGATAGCTACACCAGCTTGCTTCTTAGGTCCATTTGATTGGAAGTCCTTTCCCAAACCTTTATTCTGAGGTAATCTCTGTCTTTGAAGTTGAAGTGTGATTTTTGTATACAGCAGAAGGATGGATCTTGTTTTTGTAGCTATTGTGATACCCTGTATCTTTTAATAGGTGAGTTGAGTCCACTGATGTTAAGTGATATTAATGACCAGTGAGTGTTAATTCCTGTTATTTTTGGTGGTAATGTGTATGTGGTTCCCTTCTTTAGGATTTGCTGGTGTGGGATTATCTACTGTCTGTAGTTTCATGGGTGCAGCAAACTTCCTTGGGGTTGGAGTTTTCATTCTAGTGCTTTCTGTAGGGCTGGATTTGTAGATAGGTATTGTTTGAACTTATTTTTGTCATGGAATGTATTATTCCCCGTCTATGGTGATTTGAAAGTTTTATTGGATGTAGTAATCTGCGCTGGCATCTGTGATCTCTCTCTCTCTCTCTCTCTCTCTCTCTCTCTCTCTCTCTCTCTCTCTCTCATTTTTTTTGAAACAGGGTTTCTCTGTGTAGCTATGGTGCCTGTCCTGGAACTCACTCTGTAGATCAGGCAGGCCTCCAACTCACAGAGATTTGCCTGCTTCTGCCTCCCCAGGGTTGGGGTTAAAGGTTTGTGCTACTGCCACCCAGCTAATGTCTATCTAGGACCATTTGGCTTTGAGAGTCTCCATTTAGAAGTCCGGTGTAATTCTGATGGGTCTGCCTTCATATGTTACTTAGATTTTTCCCTTTGCAGCTTTTTAAATTCTTTCATTATTCTATATATTTTGTGTTTTGATTGCTATGTAGTAAGGGGACTTTTTGGTGCAGTCTATTTGGTGTTCTGTAAGCCTCTTGTACCTACATAGGCATTTTCTTATTTAGGTTGGTAAAGATTTCTCCTATGATTTTGTTGAATATGTTTTTGTGCCTTTAATTTAAAATTGTTTTCCTTCTTCTAACCCTAGTGTTTTTAAGTTTGTTCCCAGATTTCCTGTATGACCAGATTTTGTGTTATGACTTTAATGACTTTAATGTTTTCTTTGACTGATGAATCTATTTCCTCTATTATATCTTCAATACCTGAGATTCCCTCCTCCATCTCCTGCATTCTGTTGGTTATGTTTGAATCTGTAGTTCCTGTTCATGTACCCAGGTTTTCCATTTCGAGAAATCCCATGGTTTGTGTTTTCTTTGTTGCTTATATTTCAATTTTCAAGTCTTGAACTAGTTTCCTTTACCTGTTTGTTTGTTCTTGGCTTTCTTTCAGAGATTTACTGATTTTTTACTATTTTTTGTTTGTCTTTTCCTCAGTTTCTTTGAGGAAACTTTTCATTTCCTCTTGAAGGGTCTCTAACATCTTCAAAAAGTTGTTTTTAAGGTCATTTTCTTTTGGTTCCTCTGCATTGCTTTGCTCAGGTCTTCCTGTTGTAGGACCACTAGGTTCTGCTAAGGTCACAACGCTCTTTAGAATGTTGAATATATTCTTGCATTAGCATCGACCCATCTCTTCCTCCAATTGGTGCAGACACTTCCTTTGCCTTCTCATCCAACCATGGCAGGCACTGTCTGTGTCTCGGGGGATGTTCCTGGTCCACTCTTTGCAGTTGCTATCTGTGTACAGGGAGCCACTTAGGTCTCAGGGCAGAGGTGGATTTGGGAACAGAGTGGGAATTGAAGATTACAGAGTCTGATAGGGGTGGAGTAGCCTGCCTACAGTCTTGCCTGCTAGCTAGTGCAGCTGAAATGAGTTGGGGAAGGGCCCAGGATTTTGCTTCAGGACTTAGGGTCTAGAGACTGGACTGTCCAGCTGGGAGGATGGTTACTCACCCCTTGGGCCACAACAGAATTTCTCTAAGTTCAGATTCATCAAGGGCATCAGGATACTAACAGCAAATCATCTAAACACTTCTTACCCAGGAACCCAGCATACATACGCCACTCACAAAGTGTTGTCTCCTTCGCTTTTGATAAATGATATTGGTTTTTGTCTAAGCATCTCTTCCAAGAACTAGCCCAGGGGTTGGGGGAGGGATCTGTGTGCTGATAGCCTAGGGATAGCATCACTGGAACATAATTTCTCAAAGCTTAACTTTTCTTTTTAGATTATAGATCCTATTGTTAAAAATGAAGAAGTGACAGAGGTAATAGAATAAATAAGAACATTAAGTTACCTAAAATGCTGATCTGTAGCAACACATTGCTTCAAGCTGAAACTATGGACATTAATTTATGCACCTGGGGACTCAGGTACCCTCCTATGGCCCTGTGTCTCCTCCTTCTTCTCTGTCTTCCTAAAGTGTCCCTGCCCATCAAAACTTTTAGTGCTAATTGGATGGCCTGGAAATGGTGCAGCAGACTCATAGTCTGAGTGGCTCAACTCACTGTTAATCCTATGTTGTTGGTCCTACCTTTTCTCAAGTTTACACTCTTGTTATCTAGTAAATCCCAGTGACTGTAAAAAGCCCATGCTGTTTGTTGTGGAAAAGATGACAGGCAGAAGTTCTATCGACAATTGTTTGGTTTCTAACACAGCTTCAGCACTGATCTTCCACTTTTAAAAAGGAAATGTTTCGAAAATTGTCGTAATTACTTCAGCAGCTGTCTCCTGACTCTACAACGCTGACTCCCTGAATGGCTTATTGCCAGGTGAGACATGAAGCCACACCCTTTAGGAGCAAGCAGAGGTAATTGACACACTGAGAAGTTACTTTTTCCACATTTGTTTTGTTTGGCTTCTTTATTTTAATTCCTTATTTTACATTTGTTTCGTGCTTATTCTTAGCAACTCCCCTGCCAGAAGAAAAGCAGGCTAGTTTGTTCTTGCTGTGGCAGATAAATCTAAGTCACATTTCTTAAACTGTTACTTTGACATCCACCCTTCCTCCATACTTCCCCCCTCAGGCTCCCTCCATCCTGGAATCATAGAAGAACTGGACCAGAACTTTCTGGAAAGGCCTCCATTACACTTTTCATTATGTATTTTACCTGTGTATTCTCAGCGTAGGGTGGTCATTGGTTTTTTTTTTAAAGATCATTAAAGTAAGCGGTATGATTTGAAGATCTAAGACAGAAATTAAACAAGATTTATTTTAATCAACATTAGTTGAGGTGTGTTCTTGATGGAATGATCTTAGGAACGAGAAAACACCTGCTCAAAAAGAACTTTATCTATTTCTAAATCAGATGGTATTTCAGGAAGTTCTTGCAGTAGAACACGCTGCTTAATAAGTTAAGAGAATGTGGAGATTCAGCAGGGATTCAGTGTGCTTCCTCTCTCTTCCAACCTAGGATAGTCTGAGCATCACACAAATAGTAAATTACAAGGTCATTTGAAACTATATTTGTCTTTAATCAGAGAAATTAATGAACAATTTAAGCTTTCTCAACTCATATTCTATTAGGTTCTTTCATGTTTTTCATCATTATAACAATGCCAATGAAAAGAGCTGCATTGTTTCTGTGTATATTTTATTTTTTTATTTTATAAGCACACCTTATATGCTGGCTTCTGTGCATAACATGAGCTGTGATATGTGTTCCTCATCCACACTGCAGATGACCCCGCATGGGATTTTCCATGTACACTTGCTTTCAAGGATAAGGAATGTTGTATTAAGAATGGCCACGCATTCCTTGCTGTTGCTCAAATTTCACCATCTTAAAAATAGGACATTCAATATTTATCACTTCTCTTTGTATCTTCTTACTTAACAGCAGTGAAGTTCATTCTGTATCAATTTATAAATCTCTGGTTTATTCTGTTTTGCACATAGTTGTGACTTCAATAAGTGGATACACTGTGGTTTCTTTTCTTTATTTTAATTACTCTGACATAAGAAAATAAATCTATCACATCAGTCACATAAAACTTATGTCTCACAACACTTCAATTTTCTATGAACTTTAATTTTGATTTTACTAAGAAAAAATAATTTACTTTATTCATATGTTGTCATTGTCAGTAAATTTGTTCATATTGAATCTTGAAATTGGACAAATATTCTGAACTCTAAAGAGACACAGACTAAAAGAAAAGAAAAATATAGGAGCAAGTGAAATTTGTAAATATGTGGGGTTTTTTATCTAAAGCAACTGGAGAAGTAAGATTCAGAGACTAGAAGTCACAGAGATGATGAAACTCTCATAACTCCGTGAATGACAGAAAGGAGTAAAGAGAAACAATGACTGGGAAAGGAAGGTTTGTACTAGATAGAGCAAGGAGAGCCAGGGAATGCTGAGTCTCCATCAGTCAATGTACTGTATGAGGCTTATGAAAAAGACAGAAAATAGTGAGGACAACTGGAGGTCCACCAGCAAGAAGAGGGAAAGAGGAGAACCCTGGGAGTTCCCTGTGCTAGGGAAAGGGGGAAGCCTTTAAAGAGCCAGAGCTCCCAACATCCTCCCCAGGTCAAACTTAACTTTATGCCTTCTTTTCCTTCCTAGCCACACACAGGGGCCTGAGCAACAAGCCCAGCACTTTCTTCAACAGCCACAAGGTGGCCAGAGTGAGCCCCAGCAGGAACAACAGGACATCCAGCAGGTGCTGCACATGCCATGGCTGCTGAAAGCCATGGGGCTTTAGATGTGCGCCTCCCCCTGTTTGTAGGATGTGGTCAATCCAGCCCACCAGACGCTGGGAAGGTGTGAGGGGGTGAGAGCGCCTGATGGCCCTGGCAGTCATTGCTGCAGACTTGTACCTGAGGGCAGACATGGAGAGAATGTGTTACCAGTGTGCTGTGCACATTTGAGACCTTATAACACACACAAAAACGTATACATACACACTTAAGTACATACACACCTATGTGTATGCACAGAGGTATATGCACATACACACACACAAACACACACTTTTTTTCTGATACAGACACATAAGTTAGCTTCAAACAAAATTGTTGGCATACATTTCACATTGTCTACCTCGTCCTAAGGGTTCAATAAAAAACTAAAAAGGAAAACCTTTTTTTAAAAAAAAAAAAGATCAAAATTAACCATGGAAGAGAAATTTTTAAAAAAAAATGACTATGTCTGTAAAGAGTACATTTATGGTACTGAAGATGTGCTCACATTAAATATATTTGAATACATGTGATAGAATATATATCTGATAAAGTGATTAGGACATCGAAAATTGAGTACTTAGTCTACTCTGGTTGTGAAATCATTATGCTGGATGGGCAAATGATATGTTCTTGTCTCTGTTCCTGCCCCCATTTGTTCTAGATAGGAGAACTCTTCCTTTATAGCAGGCCTGTTTTGGACATGAGGAGCAGAGCAAAAACTGACATGCAGTGCTCCTCCGTGGTGCATGTTTTCTATGGACTAGTGTGGAAAGACAGTAAAGGCACACATGATGGAGCTATGACAAATCTCTCCAAGTGTCAAAGATAAACTAGTGAATGATGAGTGAACTCAAGTACAGAAAAGATAATAGCCAAGTACATGGTCTCCCTAAAAGTAAAATGTTGTAGAGATGATCCTGTGAGAAATAACACAAAGACCATAAGGAGGGGTCTTTATAAAGCTGTATAAAAGGCATGCAAAAGTCCTTGGCATGGCTTCCGTAAGAGTAGCTCCAATAGCCATGTATATTTGAATTCTTGTTTCTCAGTTGGTGGACTGTTTAGGAAGGATTAAGAACTGTGACTTTGTTGAAGGAGGTTTGTCACTGGAGAGTATCAAAAGGCCCACACCGGGACCAGTCTTGATCTTTCTGCCTCCTGCCTGCAGGTCAAGATGTAAGCCCCCAGCTACTGCTTCAGTGCCATGCCTGCTGTCACACTTATCAACATCATCACCCTGCACTACCCCTATGAAACTGTAAGCAAGGCCAAACTGAATGCCTTATCTTATACACAGCCGTGGTCATGGCATCTCCTATGACAGTCCTCTTCTAATTCAGTTGAAATTTTGTACATATATGATGAGTCAGGGGATCAGCCACAACTGTTCTCTCCTGCTTCAATTGGAATTTTCTTATCGGTATGATGGAGGAAGGTCATTGGTTAATTAAATAAAGAAACTGCTTGCCCTGATAGGTTAGAACATAGGTGGGTAGAGTAAACAGAACAGAATGCTGGGAGGAAGAGGAAGTGAGCTCAAAGACGCCATGCTCCCCTCTCCAGGGTAGACGTATGCGATGAAGCAAGCCGCCAGGTCAGACATGCTGAACCTTTCCCGGTAAGACTGGTGCTACACAGTTTATTAGAAATGGGTTGATCAGGATATCAGAATTAGCCAGTAAGGGCTAGAGCTAATGGGCCAGGCAGTGTTTAAATGAATACAATTTGTGTGTTTGTTGTTTTGGGGCATAAGCTAGCGAGGCGGCCCGGATGCTGGGGATGCAGCCCCGCCGCTCTGATGACTACATCGGTACCTAAAATATAAAAGGCCATAAACATAATGTGTGTAGAAGAAATCATCACACCACATCAGGTAGAAGCATATTCTGAGCACCTAACCTAAAATTGAGAGTAATAGCAAAGGAAAAGCAGGACCTAAGCATTACACATGTATTTTACTGTAGTGGGAGGGGGCTGCAACAAATTGGCATGACAACATGGTGAACCAAATCCATGTAAAACCTGAGAAAGCTTAAAAATTAATTCTAGACACAAAAGAACAGAGTTAAACATGATTTGCTAATGGCATATTCTTGAATAGGATCTGTTTGCTAGAAGCAAACAGAGCCATGACTCCTTTAAGAGAGATTTTCCTGACTCAACGATAGCAAAAAAGCCTCGCAGTTTTGAAATGCTGGCTTTCTGGGCCTTGATGCCAGCATGACCCCTGGCTCTTTCGGGAGACAAGCATTTGGGTGGGGTTTGTGAGCAGCATGCTACGGCTTGCTTTATGGCAATTTGGACTGGCTGTGTGTCTGAAAGTGGGGCCGTGTGCATGGCTCTCAGAGGCACTAGCAGCTCTGCCATGCTGGACTGGTCAGGCAAGCCAGAAGTACCATATATACCATAGTAATGGTGCAACCTAAGTTTTAGGGAGTACTTAGCATTTTAAAAAGCACTCCTAAGAAAGTAAAGAATTACAGATATGCAATAAAAACAAATCCAGATGAAAAAGACCTCTAAATGAGACATAGTGTGTTTTAAAAATGTATGCAGGCTTGGGAGAGAGAAGAAAAGGAGTATAGAGAGTTATTAAAAGAAGTAAATGTTTTTTTTTAAAAAAAGGTAAAATCTTTAAAGAGACAGAGTACAGACTGTCAGAGATTACAGAAGTAAAGATAATAAAATAATTATTAAAAAGTAATAGAGTAAAAACAAGCTACATAAAGATGGAAAATTCACAGAGTCTAGATTATGTATATTATTCTGTTTTCTTTGCATTTTTGACTGTAAAGAAGCTAAGCATAGAGAGACATTTCATTGTATGGTCTGCTAAGCTAAGCCAACATATATATTTTAAAGGTATCTTGAATTCAAAATATAGTTCTAAGGATATATTGCTTTGGAAAAGAGGTTCTTCTCGTTTCCACAGAGGATGAGAACTTGTGGATTGCTTCCAGACTGGTATGGTTTGACGGAACAAGACCCCCCCCCAAAGGTCACCATGAACACCCCAAAAAATTACTATGCCCAACAATCATCAGGGAGCAGTTTGGACAAAACTATGCCCATATTCCCAAATATTGTCTATAAATGTTTGTTTACATTTAAAGGGGGACATGCTATAGAGATGGATACTTTGCATTGGTACGGATCTTGGTTTATTGACACAAATTTAAGGTCAGTTCTCTTATATGTATATTTCTGCACTTGATTAAGGTATTAGTGCTGCTCATTTAAAAATGCTATGTATAATTTAAAAATATAGGTTAATAGATAATAATCTATAATAGTAAAGCTTGTGGTCATGTTAGTTAAATTTTCTAGATATATAGAGATATATTTCAGTTAGTTAGGTATTCTTTAAATCTCTCAGAGACCTTCAGAATATGGCATTTAAAATGTTTAAGAGCTTAACACTTTTCATGGCAGTGAGACACGTCTGCTCCTGACAACACCATTTATTTCGAGAGGAAGATGAGGCTCCTTATGGAGTTTGCTAGACATTGAGCAAGAAACTGCTCTTGCCTGGACTATTTAACTGGACATGCAGGACCCACAGAGAAAAGACTGCTCAACTTGCCTAAAGGTTACATCATTCTTCGGGGTACCTGCTACATGAAAGAGTCTGCTAGACAATCTGCAGGACACAGAAGAAAATGATGGACAAATTGCCAATATAGGCAGAACTGTCTTTGAAGTTTCCTGCTTCATGGAAAAGTCTGCTAAATACTATGGGCCTATAGGCTTAAGATGGATGCCCAAATGATACAAAAAAAAGCTTTGGATGACTGTACAGGCAGTGAGATATCTCTGTAAATTCTAGAGTTTTGGAAGTTGCTTACAATGTACTTCCTGTTTACTTAGGTGATATAAAATTGTTCTGAAGTCTTTGATGGAGTTGAAGAATAGATAAGAACAATATGGTTTTCCTTAGTTATGATAAAAGATAAAATATACACAACTGTAATTCTTGATTAATAACTGTTTTGTTGTATGTAATTTTACTATGTTAAAGATAAAGTGTTCTTTTTTATTTAAACAGTAAAGAGGAGGTGATGTGGGAGTCCCCTCTGTGTGTTGTGATTACCATTAAAGAAACTGCTTTGGACCTATAGCAAGGCAGAACTTAGGTATTCAGGGAAAGCTAGGCTGAATGCTGGGAGAAACAAGGGCAGAGTTGGAGAGAGAGACACAATAGAGCTGCTGCCAGAGTCAGATTGCTGAAACTTTGCTAGTAAGCCACTGTCACATGACGATACACAGATTAATAGAAATGGGTTAAATTAACATGTAAGAGTTATCAATAAGAACTTAGACCTAATGGGCCAGGCAGTGATTAATTAATACAGTTTCTGTGTGATTATTTTGGGTCTAAGCTATCAGGGCAGCTGGAATTACAAGCGACCTCCCTCCTCCTACATTTTACCACACCCCACAAAATTCTGGTTTCATTGATAAACAAACAACACAGCCCCCTTAGTGTTAGGCCTTCATTCAACCTAAAGGAGCCCAACACTAGAAAATTGCATACCTCTTGTCTTCTATGACTTCTTTCAGTGTAAGTGCAAATGTCTCTGCCTTGATTGTCTCTAGCTGAACAGAAACACCAATTTTCTTAGCTTCTATTCGGACCAAGTTATCAGGTTGGTCTGAACAAAATGGAATCCCTACTATGGGTACTCCATGCTGTATGGCCTCCATGATGCTATTCATTCCACCATGGGTGACAAAAACTCGAATACTAGGATGGGCTGTTGCAAAAGAAAAAAAAATAGAATTCAATATTTCACTCTGAAAGTTTCAGATACCAGGTAAAGCAGCAAACCCAAGAAATACCAATGTACTGGACATAATGGATATACTGTTTTTTATTTTGAGATTTGCATTGTTCTAGGATATGATAGCCAGCCTTCCCTCTACAAAAGGATGCCTTACTTCAGTACAAAACTATCAAGCACTTAGAACCCAGTAACAGCTATAAAGAGAGGGACAGGACAGGCATATTCCTCTGTCTTTCTAATCACCCTCATCTTCACCATTGATGCTTTCTTTTTCACATTTCTTGCCTCTGCCTTCTCTTGCTTTCCACATTTGATCTCTTACTAAGCTTGTATTCTATGTATTATCGCCTCTATTTTAAGAGAAACTCACAAAAGTTAATGATATATCAGACACTTCTGTATTTACCAATCTTATCTGTCACTCCATATAGAAAGCAACCAAACATTTCTTATGATCATAAAAAAATCATCCCAAATTATACCTCACACAAAATCTGCCCATGTTCCCTGGAAAGCAAGTCTGTGTGTAGCCTGTAATTTTACTGAATATAGAACTAAGTGAAAATTTTCCCAGCTCATTTTTAGTCACAAATTTAGGTACAAAATTCTGATTCAGTCATTGTGTGTGGAAGTGATGGGTTCTCAAAAAGTCACACAGAAACAATTTGAGGGGATGTGGCTTTAGGGAATTCTCTGTTGTACAAAAAAAATCATATCATACTCTGAGGTTACTTGAGTTGACACTCAAATAGCTTCCTGTAGCATCAATCCCCCAACATCAATGTAAGTTTCTTGAGTTTTCAGTCCTTTGCCAACTATCAAAATGTGTCTGCATTCTTACATTTATATTCGTGTTTTTAAAATGCTGAAAAGTTCTCACACCATTGTGAGAATAGTGTCAACTTCCCTAAGGAATAGCTATAGTTCACATATTGTTCAAGATTGTGTTGGCGAGATCAGTGTTAAATATTGTTATGTCAAGGGTACTTATCTATTTAGGACCTCGAGACCTGTCTGAGTTGGGAAGGATAAGGAAATTGATGCTATCACCTGTCTAGAGCACAGACTGATTGCTCCAAGAACTCTAGCTGCTTTTGCTTGTCTGCTGGAGATCTAACTTTACCTATCAGCAGTCTTTTCTTCTGCCAGTCCAAATATTCAAACATCCATTATCTATTAAGTTCCAAAAGCACATAAACTGGAATAAAGTAACAGGTCTAGGGATGCTTACCCAGAAGGTCATTCTGGGGAATCCAATCCATGATTTTGACATTTGGGGCCAATCTCACATCTTTGGGCCAATGAGCATCATTAACTGTCCACAGCACCCCTTGAGGGAGGCGAGCAAAGGCACTGTTCATCTCCTTAATAAATTCCTTGGTCTGATACATGGTTGCTACGGAGCCCAGGGCCACAAGGACAAAACCTGAGTCTCCAAATTTAGAGATAAAATCCTCGAGATCCTAGAAAAATCATGAAGGAAAGAAGGCAAAAGAAGTGATTTGTAAAAGACAAAGTAGCTATGACACAAAATCAATCCTGAACTTAAATAAACCTTTACTTTATTTTCTTGTGTTCTGTATGATAAAACACCGACCCAAGCTCTGCTCTGAGTATTGACTGCATAGATCGGCAGCCCTCTCTTCATCGTTGGGCTCTTATGAATTGCTCCTAAGCAAATACACATACAAGATTTTATTTGAGTAACAGAATACTACTTCTAGAAGTTTAAGTTCAGGAGTAAACTGATTGTTAAGGGCAATTTTTTTGTTTAATAACTTGAATCCCCTCCTACATATTTTCAATATTATCTGTATTCTTTTTTAATTCCAAAAATATTATACACAAAATTTCTTCACTTTCTGTGATGTATAATGTCTTCTCTTCTGGTGTTGTTTTCTAGCTTTGGTTACAGGGTAATGATAGATTTATAGAATGGGTTGAGAAGTCTCCTTTCCTGTGGAACCACCACCAATATTTATAGAGGAAGCAGTTTGGAGAGAACTAAGCCCAAATTCCCTAAATGATTGTTTACATTAAAGGGGGATATGCTATAGACAGATGAATACTTTGCATTGGTATGGATCTTGGTTTATTGATACAAATCTAAGGTCAATTTTGTTATGTATATATATATATATTTCTGCTCTTGATTAAGGTATTGTTTTATGCAGTTCATTTAAAAATGTAATGTGAACAATAATTATGAAATATGGGTTAATAGAGTCATCTATAATAGTCAAGCTTATAGTCATGTTAGTTAGGTTTTCTAGATATGTAAAGATGTATTTTAGTTAGATAATCTTAAAACCTTTCAAAGACCCATGGAATATGGCATTTAACATTTTTAAGAACTTAGGAATTTTCATGACAGTGAGACACATCTGCTCCTGGCAGCACCAAACTACGTCAAGAGCATAATGGGCATTGAAGAGGCTCCTTATGGCATTGGTTAGCCATTTGGGCAAGAAGTTGCTCTTGTCTGGACTGCTTGTTGCTATGATGTATGAACTGGACACACAGGACCCACAGAGAAATGATTGCTGAACCTGCCTAAAGGCGAGACCATTCTTCGGGGTTCCTGCTTCATGGAAGAGTCTGCAAGACACTCTGCAGGACACAGAAAAATGTGACTGACAAACTGCCAATATAGGCAAAACTGCCTTTGAAATTTCTTGCTTCATGGAAAAGTCTGTTGGATACTATGGGCCTGTAGGCTGCAAATGGATGCCCCAACAGTACAGAAAAACTTTCAGTGACTGTCCAGGCAGCAAGACATCTCTGTCAATTCTAGAGTTTTGGAAGTTGCTTACAATACACTTCCTATTAACTTAGGTAATATTATATCGTTCTGGAGTCTTTGATGGAGTTAAAAATAGTTATAATTATAGTTTTCCTTAATTATGATAAAAATAAAAGTAGATATAAATATTGTAACTATAATCCTTGCTTGATAACTGTTTTGTTATATGAATTTTTCTGTGTTAAAGTTAAAAACTTCCTTTTTATTTAAATAGAAAAAGGGAAACGGTGTGGGAAGTCCTTCTATATATGTTGTTTTAATTTGTTAATGAATAAAGAAGCTACTTTTGGCCAATGACTTAACAGAATATAGCCAGGCTAGAAAATATATAAACAGAGAGTAAACAGAGTCAAGGAGATGCCATGGAGCCACCAGAGGAGAAAGCTGCAAGCTGCCAGCCGGAACCTTGTCAGTAAGCCATGAGCCTTGTAAAATATAAAATAATGGAAATGGGTTAATACTGGATGTAAAAGCTAGCTAGCAATACACTTAAGTAATTGGCCGAGCATTAATTTAAATAATATAGTGTCTGAGTGATTATTTCAGGGATGAGCAGACAAGAACAAACAACCGGCCTCCTCCAACATTAATTCTTAAGTGTTTCACTTAATTCACCAGTTAATCCATGTTATGTTAGATTTCCTTGGAGATTTTATTATTGTTTCAGTCTAATTAAATGCCAAAAGTTTAAGACTTTTATTTGTTCTTGAGTCAGTTGTGTTACCAGACATACATACACATTTTTCCGTTCATGTAGGATAACTATTTTGATGATATACCATGTTTTTTTAATTTCCTTATAATCTTTATTGTTTTAAGTAATAGTAGGTAATTTTTCACTTTATAACTTAATTATTTTATTACTCTTTCTTATTTATTTTCTCAGTTATTCTACTGGTTTGTTAGTGTACTACTCTTTTGTTTGTATTAATTCTATTTTTTTTCTATTCATCATTTCAGTTACCTACACTGTGCTTCTTTTAATACCCCTCTTTCTGTTAGCAGCCTGTTTAGTTTTCTCTTTATTATCTGTGCCTGATACTGAAGGGTTAGGTTATCAATTTCAAATACCTTGTCTGTGCTAATGATGAAAATAACAGCTACAAATTTCACCTAAGTCTTGTTTTATCGTACTCCATTTTCCCCTTCTGTTTCGTCTCATTTCCTTGATATGTAATATTTGCAAATGTTCCTCTTGATTTTTCCCTTAGTCTCACTGGCTGTTTTATAGTGTGTTGTCTGTTTTTACATACTGTTGGTTTCTATCTCATGCCACTGTGACAAGAGTTATTTGCATTAATTTAAGATTTTGAAAGTTACTGGGGTTCCTTTGTCTTTGTGTTGTCTAATGCATGAAGCAAGGCAAGGAATTTGCTTTGTGCATTAGAGACTATGTGCCCTGCTCTTATTGGACGGAACACTTGGGTCTTGTGAGTTGATTCAGCAGCTAAGAGAACTAGCTGTCCTTCCAGAGGACAACAGTTAAATTCCCACATAACAGGTCACAATCTTCTGCAACTCTAGCTCCCAGGAATCTAATACCCTTTTCTGATGTCCTCTGGGCCCAGGCACACACACATACACATTCAGAGCAAACACTCAAGCACAGAAAATGACTTAAAAATAAACTTGAAATATACCCTATATATTTCTAATAGTTCCTGCTAATAAAGGGTGCTATTCAAATTGATAATTTGTATGGATATTCTTTTCATTCTAAAACTGTAGAATTGAAGTCTTAAGTTATTATTTATTTCTTCTTTAAATTCCTAAATTTTCTTCACAATTTTATTTCATATTTTGTGCACATATGACCAATTTCATTGTAAATTAACTGTTTAAAATATTTTAAATAATATTTTTAAAGTTTGGCAAACACAAAGTTTCAAATAGTTATATACTGTCATTAACCTGCAGTGAATGTTTTGATATTGTCTGTTTTCCTTATGTTGACAACCACCATAGTCTATTTTGATTCTCCATGTTTTTTTTTTTATGAAATGTGACAAAACACTACACAGAGTAGATTTCAGACTCTTTAGTCAGGATTTACTTCAAAACATTTCTTCCCACTCTTTACTTTTAACCATACTCTATTTCATCTCTGTGTGCCAATATCTGAACTTCCTGTATAGAAGGTGAGGTCTCTGCCAATCGTATCTAAATTTGTGAATATAAATTAATCTTCTACTACTTCAGGATTCAATCAGGGAACCCAGATGATAATTGTCTAACTTCCAAATCTATATACTGTACACCTATCCCACAAATTTGGGTTTTCAGGAAATTCTATCCAAATCCCATATCAGAAACCTCCTTCCAAGAAGAATATATATGTATCACTCATAGATCATTTCCCAAAACATCCTTTTCACCTACTGCAAGGAAGTGTAGGCAGTTTGGTACCAAAGGGAGATAGAAGAATTCTGTATCTTCTCTGCTTTGAATTGAAAGTAGAAGAAACATAACCTTCATCACCTCAACGTCTAGGACAACACTGTACAAAACCAAAGGTGATCCTCCCAGCATGGGACAGAGAATCCCACAGTAACAGATAACAAGCAATCAAATATCCTTAGCTCTCTGCACTTTTAGATTTTCAGTGGTAGTGATTCTGAGCCTGCACTGAACATGCAAACTACATACCAGTTTTGATGGTTTATGGTAGCTTGATGCAATACAAAAGGCTCAACAGTCTCAATAGAACAACAGGATCAATTCCTCTTGTCGCTGCTAATGTCTGCATACATGTCTTCTAAAAGTGTTTTCTGTTTCATTATGAAGAACCTGTCTCCTTAACAAATACTAAATGTATGGACATTCACTGTATTTATTTTATATATAGCTCAAAATTAATATGGAAATATCAAGGCTAGCTACTGAAGTTATTCCAGCAAACCCAGGCATACAGAGATACAAAAGAAACTCAAACTTTGTACCAAGATTGTCAAACTTAGCATGTGGTATTCTAACACTCTACTTTTGCAACCCTAAAAATGTACTCTCAGAGTGCCCCTCTTGCCTTATAGGACATCTCTGCCAAGAAACAATTCCTACCTATAGTGGTTTGAAAGAAAACACTCCCCGAAGGTAGTGGCACTATTAGAAGGTATGACCTTATTGGAATGTGTGTAACCTTGTTGGAGGAAGTGCATCACTATGGGAGTGAGCATTGACATCTCCTATGCCCAAGCTATGCCCAGTGTCACAGTTCACTTCCTGTTGCCTGTGGATCAAGATGTAGAACTCTCAGTTCCTTCTTCAGTTACATGCCTGCCTACATGCTACCATGTTTCCTGTCACTAGTGTAATGGATTAAATCTTTGAAAATGTAGGTCACCCAAATTAAATGTTGTTGTTCTTTCTTAGAATTTCTGTGGTCATGGTGTCTCCTCACAGCTCTAACGTAGACACCTCCTAAGCATGGCAAGCTTCTGAGTGAAAGATAAACTGAGGGCTGAGGTTTCACTCACTTGAGGTATTGGCCTGGCAGGTTTGTCCATTAAGCCTCCCACATAGACTGTGTTGGGAAATAAGGGACGAGCAAATTCAAAGGCAAAGTCAGAGTTGACGAACCACAGCTCTGCTTTCGGTAGAAGGTCAGACAAAACTGGACGAGAGCCTTCTGCAAAATGTTCCTGAATGGTGGCATCATATTGAGAAAATATTTCTCTTTGCCTCAGGGAGAAATCAATGAACATCAGGAAGTTCTTCACTCGGCCCCAGAAGTCCATTTGGTCAGTTAGCCTTGAACCATACACTGGAACATAAGACAAGTGGCTTGGTAGCACAATGTCCATATAGTTAAATTGCACGGGAAGAAAGGTCACAAATTTTTTCTCAAGTTTCTCAGCAATCAAGTAAGAGCAAAAATCTAAATAATCAAAAAGTAGTAGATCAAAATTCTCATTCCTTAAGGAGTCCATGATGTCCTCTCTGCCTAAAAAGTGACTGCACAAATCCCCAAAGACTTTATATATATTTACAAGGACACCATGTGCGTTCCTGTAATAAAAAAGAAGAAGACATAATTTCAGGAGCTGTTTTATACATTTTGGAAGACTTTTATACTCAATAAAAGTATTTCATAACTAGACAAACACAAGTCTATAATCCAACACTCTGAAAATGGAGACAGAAAGATCAGAAATCCAAAACCAGTCTTAGACTTGAGACTTTTGAGGCCAGAAGACTAGATTAAATAAAAGCATGAGTCACTTAGAAAAAAATTATTTTTAATATGTTTTATGGAAAGAGGTCATGTATCCTGAATTTTTCTTTTCTTCTGTATAAAGATATACAAATCATTGTTATAGTGTTACTTATTATTTAAAGCATGTTTTTAATTAAGTAAGTTTTTTAATTAAAAACAAAACAGATCCATAGAAATTCATTTTCCCGTCCTGCATGGAGATATTTCTTTACTTCTTATACTTCTTAATCATCTTTGCTAGAGAGAGAGAGAGAGAGAGAGAGAGAGAGAGAGAGAGAGAGAGAATATATTCTAGACAATACTAAATCACTTTCCCACCTGAATTGCAGCTGTTGAACAAAACATTCAGCTTTACTTTCCAGTGTAGATATTTATTTGCTTTTCAAACTGTTCTTACTCCATCACATTTCCTCTAAGGATCTAATTCCCATTCATCATCAATGCGAGTTTGATTTCTTCTGTCTTGAAAGCTATCACTGATTATAGTCAATCTCAGACTATATCCATCTCCTTGAGTAGCTGTATAATGCTGTCTACCTCACATTACTTAGTGAGTTTCGGGGTAATAATATTGTTCCTCTTCCAATCTGTGTAAGTGGCATGATTACAGCTTTTATGCTCATCAGTGGTAAAGCCAACTCTTTTAATCATGTTTTTCTTGGCTTAAATGTTTTGTCCCAGAAAGGAACTTTCCAATGATAAGACTGGAACTAGGCTGATTATGTTTCAACTTTCTGCCTAAGAACCTAGGCAATTAAAAAATAAAACAAAATATAAAACCTTCTGCTTTTTTCTTTCCTATGTGAAATCTAAACTTAAGCGTGTATGTGTCTGTGTGCATGTGTGTGTGTGCACGTTTGTCTTTTTACATGATGGAGTTAGAGAGGAGGCTATGAGAGCACATTAAATTAAAAGGCAGCAAGAGAGATACAGGTGTCATGAACAGTGCTTTGGTGGAGAGGGCAAAGGATAGTGACATTGTGTTTTCTTGAAAATTCATAGCAAAACCTATTACTTTGTAGGCTAACCTAAGATTCTAATGGGAAAAAGAAGTGTGATTGGAAGCTTGCTATTAGAATTGACAACTCCTACTGACTCAAACTTCCGCTGAAGATTGTGCTAAACTTTAGTCATCCTAACCGATGACTCTTGCCTACAGCACTTTTCTAGGGACCCTTTCACATCAATGCTTACTAGATAAGTATCCTGGTAAAAGTGCACAAGTGCAGCATGTCCTCCTACATCAAAAGATCCACAAGATGAGAGGCCAGGGGCACTCCTATCTTTGCTCATTTTAGACCCAAGCTAAAATCAAACAGCTGTGGTTTGTCTACAAGGGTTCATCTGTCAGAGAGTTGGTGCTCAATGTAGCTGTATGTAGGTAGAAGTATCTTTAAGAGAACACCTTAGTAGGAGATTATTAAAAGCCCTTATCCTATAGATTGTTAAAACAGTCCTCCTTAGAGTGAGTTAAACCCAGTAGGAGTTGTAAACCTGTTCTTTCTCTTCTCTTGACCCATCCAGTCCCACATGCTTTAATCATTATGATACCTTCTATCATGTTTTCAGTAAAGCTGACATGATTGCTGTTTGTACCATGTGTTGGGCACTGCAGACCCTCACACCCTGAATTTTCAATAACTGCTTGCCTGCCTGATAAACAATTTGTTTTCCTATGCTTGCATCTCCTCTGAGCACAAGACCCTCATGAGTTCCGGATGGCAGAGGAGTGGTTTCTGGTGGGCTTACAGCTAAAAAAGCCTGAGGCCTGGGGTGTGGCCATTGGTCAGGGAGAGCCCTATATAAGCTGCCCTTTAACACAATAAAATTGGCATTCTTGTTTCCAAGAGTGACCATGTCTTTGTGTGTTTTTCAATCTCCAGCCCCTTTCCCTACTCGCAAACCATCCGGTAGTGCAGGTGCTGCAACATGAACTTGAACTTACATAACTGAGACCTGAATAAGCGTATTTTCATTATAAAAATCACTCAAATTGAGTTATGCTGTTATAATAATCAAATGTAGATCAATACAAAGCATAAATTCTCTAAACTTATCACCTATATTCTGTTTTTAAAAACATTTTGTGTAACACTTGCCAAAAAATGTGATAAATGCAAGATTGGTTTATTAACAAAAGGAATGGTAGTCCCTTTAAAGTAACTGAACTGTAAAATACTCAAGATGTTTCTTTTCTCACCATCTTGACTGTGTTTTCCTTGTAATTTTCACCACTCCTTGTAGTAATAGGAGTGGCGGGGCTGCGTCCCCAGCACCCCGGCCGCCTGCTAGCTTATGCCCCGAAATAATTACATGGACACTGTATTTTTTTTTTTTTTTTTTTTGGTTTTTCGAGACAGGGTTTCTCTGTGGCTTTGGAGCCTGTCCTGGAACTCGCTCTGTAGACCAGGCTGGTCTCGAACTCACAGAGATCCGCCTGCCTCTGCCTCCCGATTGCTGGGATTAAAGGCGTGCGCCACCATCGCCCGGCCACTGTATTCTTTTAAACACTGCTTGGCCCATTTCTATTGAGCCTCTTCTAGGCTAATTTTCACATATTAATTTAGCCCATTTCTAATCATCTGCATAGCACCGCTAGGTACGCTTACCGGGAAGATTCTAGCCTACGTCCATCCTGGGTCAGAGCTTCATCGCGTGTGCCCCCGAGAGCTGAGCTATGGCGTCTCTCTGAAGCATCTGCCCCCGAGAGGAGAGCTGTGGAGTCTGAGCTCACTTCCTCTTCCTCCCAGCATTCTGTTCTGTTTACTCCTCCCACCTATGTTTTAACCTATGAGGACCAAGCAGTTTCTTTATTACTTAACCAATGACCTTCCTCCATCAACTCCTCAAGAATTCAAGCTTAGAAAAGATGCAATATATATGTTTTAACTGTTTATAAAAATCAGCCCTGTTAGACTGAGGTGCAGTTTGACTTATCTTTATATGTAACAAAAGCTTTGTGGTCTTTAAGTGTCTATGAGTGAGAAATCTTTCCAAAAAGAATCTTGGTGCTGTGAGCACCACCTAGAGTGTTCAGTAGAATTTTTAAGGAAACGGATGAGATCGAGACCAATGGCATTAACTAGGTGACACATCTGTACTTGCCATCCATGTGGAAGACAGAGGAGGTTCTGCACATCCCCATCAAGGACTAAAAGCCTCAGGCACATCTGCATCACCTGGTCATTGAAAATTATTAAAGTTTCCTGCTGTGATTAGCTGTTAAGTCAATTATAACCAAGCTACAATCTATGGAACCATAGAGATTAAGTATAAAGTGAGGGACTAGTGGGCACAGAAAGAACTCATTAAGAAAGGGAAATAGAATATTGAAGGGTAGAATTGAAGGTCTGTGTTGGGAGGATCAAGTGAGGAGGAGAGAGAGAGTGATAAGGGAGAAACTTCAGGGAGACAAAAAGCCATTTGAGGGGTAGTTAGTGTGGAAACCTAACACAGTAGACACTTCCTAAGATAAAGACATTTATGAAGGTAATCGAAATAAATTTCCCAAATGATGTGGGAGACAGAGTCCCAGCTGGCCACCTCTTGCCACCAAATGAGCTTCTAGTACCATAATCATGTCACATCTAATTGAGTTGTTGTCCAAAGGGGTCCCACAATAATCCCCCAAACAACCCAGGCAGTTGCCAAAACTATAGGCTACTCTCTACAAACAGGCAACAAAGCTCTATTGCTAAAGATAACACCTATACAGAACACTGATCATGGGGAAACTGAGCTGTTGCCTATAAAGAGCCTAGGTTCTGGTGTCGTTGCTACAGAGACATACTCTGTACACTACCAAAGGAGAAACATAAACACCAATTTAGGCTCAAACCCATTGATCTACAGTGCTGTCCTGCCTGCAAGATATGCTAGAGCAATGGAGGAACAAAGCTTGTGGGAGTAACCAATGGATAACTGGTTTGACTTAAGGCCCATTTCAAGATGAAACCTACACCTAGCACTGATTGAGTAATTAAGAACCTGAGACTAGATACCCCAGGGGAGTAGAGTAAACCCAAATGCTATTGGTCTAAAACACAAAACAAAACATATCAATAAAATTACTTCTAAAGACATTTTGTTATACTAGCAGCTCAGTGCCTTACACGTTTCTTATATCATCAGAGAAGCTTCCTCCTACAGCAGAAGGGAATAAATATAGAGACCCTCAGTCAGACATTATGCAGAGAGTGAGTGACCTTGGAACACTCAACTAAATGGGTTGTCTTCATCAAATCTCTTGTGTTTGGGATCAGGGAACCCAGAGGAAGAGCAGATAGAAACACTAACAGAGCCAGAGGGGATAGAATATATCAGGAAAACAAGACCCTCTAAACATGAACAAAGATCATGTGAATTCACAGCAACTGTGGCACACACACACACACACACACACACACACGTATGCTTCTAATTTAGTGTTTTATGCGATTTCTGAGTGTGCAAAAGAGTGGGTCTCTGATTCTTATGCCTTCTCTCAGGTTCTTTTACTTTTCTTTCTTTTTCTTGCCCAACTCTGATATAACATTTTTGGTTTTATGGTATTCTACTTTGTTGATTTTATTATTATATGTCTGTAATATATTATTATATATTATTAGAAGCCTGCTTGTTTTCTAATAAGTGACAGAAAGAGAGTGGATCTGGGTGGTATGAGACCTGGGGAGCTACTGGAAGGAATAGAGGGAAGACTGTAATCAGGATATATTATATGAGAAAAGATAATTTTCAGTAAAACGAAGGAAAAGGAAATCTTTTTTTTTTTTTTTTGGTTTTTCGAGACAGGGTTTCTCTGTGGCTTTGGAGCCTGTCCTGGAACTAGCTCTGTAGACCAGGCTGGTCTCGAACTCACAGAGATCCGCCTGCCTCTGCCTCCCGAGTGCTGGGATTAAAGGCGTGCGCCACCATTGCCGGCGAAAAGGAAATCTTTTAAAGTAGCTTAATAGGGAAGGAGCAAAGCATGACAGATGACATATGCACACGCAATGGAGTGTCCTCCATTAGGGATTGGATGTAGGAAGGTGACAAAGAACTCAGAAGAAGGTGGTTCCTCTGTCCCTGAGGCTGTACTGGCTTCATCGAGAGGACATGAGCAGATGACGAGTAAGATGCAGAAGAGAAGGTCTAAAAGGCACGTCTTCCACTTTCTAGAGAATATCCCATCATTGATCCAGCTGTCAGTCATCTACCATGCACCACTCAAACACAATCCATCCCTATACCAATTAATTCACCCAGAAACCACTTCTCTTAAATTCACTCAAAGCATCATGAGACCATCATTTTCCCATTTGAAAGACTTGATTAACAATACTTTGATTCCATAAATTACCTCTGACGAACTAATTCTTCTAAAAGGAGATTTAGTTTTTTATGGAATTCCTCTTGTTGATCTTCAGGTAGATCCAAGTTTATAACCTGGTATGATATTTCCTCTTTTTGAAATTCTAAGAAAACACCAATTGGGTAAAATTTAAATTTAATCACAATATGTCACACATTATATAGAGATAAATATAATTAATTTAATTTCACATCTTTGCGGAATTTGATTTTGCTCTTCAATGGTTTAGTTCTTTTGATCTATCCAGTTCTTTAATGTGACATTTATTGAAACTTTACAACAATTCAATAACTTTTATACAGTCTACAGTAAAGACTTCTAACAACTGCTGTCATTTAAACACACAGTTATTATTCTTTACAGATGAGAAAATTCAAAGGAAAACATTCTAAAATGATATCATAGTTAATTGGGAGTTAATAGTTATGTAAAAGTCAGCTTGATTGCAGAGTTCTTGCATTTCATAGAAAAATTAAAGTGAAATATGCAAAGTCTTGGTTTGCTTGTTTGTCTTTTTTGTTTCTGTTCATTTCATGTTTGCGATTTGCTTGTCTGCTTGCTTGCCTGTATGTTTTGTGCCAGAGTCATGCTTAGTAGCCCCAATTGGCTTTAAACTCTTCTCATTGTGCTGTATCATGTGACTCAGCCCAAACCTGTCTTTGAGTCTCAGACTCCATCATGATTGTGCATTCCACCACCAAATATGGCTGCCGCTCCTCAGTGGAAGGACTCTCACCTGTATGTGTGCATAGTAAAGTGATGGGATGGAGACACCGTACAAAATATTACCCAGGCGAATAAAGCCAACTGATGCCTGTGCCCACATAACACAGGTAGCAATCACACAGGATCTTGGAAAATGTCCTTTCAGTTTCAGTCCCACCTTATTTCATATCTATGGATTTAAAAGCACGCTATTAAAGGTATTGCATGACAATACATCCACAGCACCATTGCGACACAACCAAGAGTCCACTTCAAACTAGATGTTAGCCTCTCAAAATTGCCATTCTCTTTGATAATGCTGGTTAGATTATCCTGAGGGGAGTTAGTTGTAAACATGTGAAACTTAGAAAGAAGCCACCATAACTGAGGAAAGTCAGCAACAAAGAAAAGAAGGAATTGGATGCTGGTCAAGTGTTGTACAAGGATATATACAACGATTTTTAGAGAAAACTGCAAAGTGCTTTCATTACTTTATGTATCTCTAAATTAATATCATGGGAATTTGTACCAGTAGGAACATTAATGTCATTAAGGCATATTAGAGCAAACATCACAAGATTTCACTATATTTAATCAGTACCTTCCGTGCTCTTATAAAGTTGCCAAATGTAAAACAAATGAGTGACCCATCTTCAATGAGACTGAGCTGGTCTGTGGTAGGACCATTGAACATGGCCTGTGACCTGCCCAGGCAGAGCGGGGAATGAGGGGCCAGCTGCCTGGTCCCAAGTACCCAGACAGGATGGCCAAGAGGCAGAGGGAGCATTGGCTTCTCCCCACCACATAGCCTAGCTTGACAGCCAAACTGCAAAAACTAGCCTCAGGGAACTGCAGCTTCAAGCCAGAGGAGTGTCCGTGAAAATGTAAATGAGCAAGTTAAGCCTGTCAGCTAGGCAGACTTACAACTTGGATTAGAAAGATAGCTTACAAACTTTTAATAAAACATTCAGTGGGTAAAAACATTATTTAAAATATCCTATGGGAGACCTCTAGCCACCAAGTGAAAAATTTTTAGAAGAGACAGTAATACAAATTCCAGGAGACAGATTAAAGAAACTGCCAGAAAGGTACTCTCCCAAATGGAGTATATAGAAACAACAAGTACACTATATTAATTATGGTCAGAAAGGAAGCTTATTAATACTGTAATCAAGAAATGTTCAAGCTGGGCGGTGTCAGAATGGCAAAGGAGATACTAACCGAAACTACAGATTATACAGAATCCGTGTGGAAATCTACTACTCTGAAAGCTAACTTTAAAAGAAGAAAAGATAATCTAGGAGGGCCAGTGAGTTGGTTGAGCAGGTTAAGGTACTCACTACCAAGCCTGATTCCTAGGTCTCAGACTGCAAAGAGAGAATCAGCTCCTGCCATTTGTCCTATGTTCAGCACGTGTCCACACTGGAGCTTGCGTACATGCATACACAGAATAAATAAACAAAGTTAATGACAAAACACATGTAAAAAATTCTTAGATTGTTTAAAAAGTGATGCTATGCGTATTTAGATAATGCTGATCTCAGAAGCCAGGAATGATGAAGCAAAAAGTTGCAAGCCAGGGTAGGATAGCTTCCTATGAGTTGTTGGTTAGGAAGCCCCAGAAGTACTCACAATAAGATAGACTGTTGCCATTGTTTTAATTGCTTAACTAGATCACAAGACTGTACTGGGAAAGTCACCACAAAGTTTGGTTGTAATGCAGAGCAAAATCAAGCTGGAACTGATGAATTGGAACTTTCTTTCCTTCTGGATAGCTTTTATATTGTCAGAAGGTGCTACACAAACCACTAGTGGAAAAATTCATTAGTGGTTTTCTCTAGTGATGGACCTTCCCTGTCACAATACCAACATACAGAGAAAATGGACCCAGTGGCATAAATGCTATAGAGGTATTCACCAACTTATAGCTGAATTTACAGTTTGATGCACAGAGAAAGCAATAAAGGGACCTGGCTCTATAAACATCATCAAAATCCCATGGCTGTGGAGATCACAACCCTACAGAGGAAACTACTACCTCTGTTGCCCTAGATATACAAGTTTTCAAACCACCTTCTTGATATTTATGTTTATAGCCTGAAGAAAGAGAGACAAGTTTTCTTTTAGATGGTCTAAAGCTGCACAGGACAGAAAATACATATCAGATACAAAACACTGTTAGTGTCACTATGTCTTGCAGACTGTCAATGAAGCTGCATACAAAGATGTATGATAATCGGTACCCAAACTAAAGAACTAAGAAACACCTGTGTTTGTATAAGCAGGGAACTCTGAGTCCCAGAAATCCTGACATTTATGACTGCTGATCACAGAATGTTTGATAAAAACGTTTATATACTCAAAAGTATACCTTACAGTACATAATTTCCTAATTAATTTTCTTAGATTCCTCAGCAGTTTAGGTTTATAACTCTTTTAAAATCCTTTACAAGACTAGCTTTCCAGATCGACAATGAAATGACCAATTCTTTGCAGCTGCAAGTTACAGCCCACCAATTAAGGAGTTGCCTGAGGAAAAACTTCTCTTTCCTTGCTCTGTGATAAGTTATTAAGATTTATTGCATGTGCATTTTGGGAATAACCTGCTTTCATCATTTACTTAAGAAATCGAATATGACAATCCAATATAACTCTCTTGTGTATATAAACTGTGGTGAACAATGAAAGATGGAACATCATGAGAATATAAAGAAAGAAATGATCAGAATAGCTGTGTCTTTTTTCCTAACACCACCCTCAGATAAAAAAGACTCCATTTCATTCTCTAGATTTCCCCATGTCTGATGTTATGTCCCCTTTTACATCTCTGATTTTGTTAATTTAGATGTTCTCTCTCTCTCTCTGCCTTTGTATTAGTTTGGATAAAGGTTTGCTTATCTTCTTGATTTTCTCAAAGAACCAGCTCTTTGTTTCACTGATTCTTTGTATTGGTTTTTGTTACTATCTTATTGATTTTAGCCCTCAATTTCATTATTTTCTGTCTACTCCTCCTGGGTGAGCCTGCTTCTCTTTGTTCTAGAGCTTTCCAGCATGCTGTCAAGTCACTGGTGTGAGATTTCTCCACTTTCCTTATGTAGGTACTTAGTGCTATGAACTTTCCTCTTAGTGCTGCTTTCATAGTGTCCCATAGGTATGGATACATTGGGCCTTCATTTTCATTGAATTCTAGGAAGTCTTTAATTTCTTTCTTTATTTCTTCCTCGACCCAGAGGTGTTTCAATAGTTCACTGTTCAATTTCCATTAGTTTGTTGGCTTTCTGTTATTAGTGTTGTTGTTAAATTATAACTTTAAACAATGGTGATCCAATAAGATACATGAGGTTACTCCAATTTTTTTTTGTATCTGTTGAGGTTTGCTTTGTTACCAAGTATGTGGTCAATTTTAGAGAAGGTTCCATGAGGTGGTGAGAAGAAGGTATGTTCTTTTGTGTTTGTGTGGAATGTTCTGTAGATGTCTGTTAAGTCCATTTGATTCATAGCATCTGTTAGTTCTTTTATTTCTCAGTTAAGTTTCTGTCTGGTTGACCTCTCCATTAGGAAGAGTGAGGTGTTGAAGTCTCCTACTATTAGCGTGTGGGGTTTGATGTGTGATTTAAGCTTTAGTAATGCTTCTTTTACATATGTAGGTGCTCTTGTATTTGGGGCATAGATTTCCAGGCTCGAGACTTCATTTTGATGGATTTTTCTTATAATGAGTATAAAGTAGCCTTCTTCATCTCCTCTGATTGATTTTAGTTTGAAGTCTATTTTGTTAGATTTTAGGATAGCTATACCTGCTTGTTTCTTAAGTCCATTTAAATTGGAAAATCTTTTCCCAGTCCTTTACTCTGAGGTAATGTCTGTCATTGAGATTAAGATATGTTTCATATGGAAAAATGAAAAGCCTAGGATAGCCAAAACAACCCTGTACAATAAAGAACTTCCAGAATCATCACCTCCCTGAAAAGTGACCAAAGTGGAGGACTAGATAGATCTGCTTGTTTTAAATGAGTAAAAACAAAACTAGAAACACTATCTGGGGAAAAATCTGATTCACTCATTGTTCATTAGGAAGTACAGGACACTTGGCACTAATTGGACTTAGTTTTGAGAATTCACATCATGGAGGAAGTATTTAAATCTGGTCAAGTATTCTCCCTGAGTGAAAGGACTGAATTCAGATTTTAGGAAGGATAAGAAAACTGCCTGGAATTTGCAGAACAGAACAGCAAAGACAGAGTTGATGTGGGGGGGTCCTTCTGTCTATGTGTTGCTTTTATTGGTTAATGAATAAAAAAACTGCCATGGCCTGTTGATAGGGCACAACTTAGCTAAGCAGGATAAACTAAACTGAATGCTGGGAGAAAGAAGGGCTGAGTCAGAGAGTATCAGTTTGTGCTACATTGTGGACTTTTCCTTTGAACCCTATGTTCAGCCTGGAAGCTGGTTTTTCTGGACTATGATATACTGAACTACCAGCTGCCAATGTAGAGAGAGTAATTTTCACACAGAAATGTATGTATGTGTATCTGAGGATCACTAATATTATTGGATTGATTCCGCCAAAACAAAGAAGGCATTTAGTTTGAGATATATGCCTAGTGAAAAATGGGATGGACAGGTAATGATATGTTACTCAGTTGTTACAGTACCAGGCTAGTGTATATAAAATCCTACATTTGATCCCAAGTACCACACAGAAAAATGTGTGGCACACATTTATTATCCTAGAACTCAGAAGGTAGAGGAAGGAGGAACAGAAAATCAAGGTTATTATTTAATATAAAGCAATTTTATAACCATCCTAGGATACATGAGAATGTTTCTGTAGATGATAGACAGACGACAGACAGGTAGATAGGTAGGTAGGTAGACTTACAGTTAGTGTTGAAATGTGGTCAAAAGAATGAAAGACTGTGAAAAATGCCTTGGGGAACTGTGAGAGAGGCAGAGGACCTTCACCTTAAGTGCATTTTGTTCCTCGGATTGTTGTTGGACATGATCTCACGCCTCCTGTGATAAACATTTAAATTCGATTTATAGGACATGGTTATTCACACTGGATGTCAGAGCATCCAGAACACAATAAGCTGAAAGGGTTTGCTGAGTGCCCTCCTCAGTGTCCTGATCAGGATACGGCCTTCTGAGTTCCTTTGTGCTTTCCCAGATATAATCTATAGTATATACTTAGTAAACTGCTGTATCATTAGAAAATTCTGGGGAAAGGCTGCTCTGTTAATATTGAATATGTGCTTACTGTCATTTATTTACATGGTTTTTCTGATCCTGTTTTTCTGAACACACACACACACACACAAAAAAAAAACCTTCCTTGGATCATTGCTTTTATTGTTACATTTTTGTGTAAAAAAAAAGTACACAGAAACTGCAGTAAAGTTCCAAAAAACCTGGGCCCATCTCAGAAAAACTCAGAAAAAGAAAAATAAAGAAAAGGACACAAGACAGAGAGCAAATAGGACGACAGGGTGGCAGGGGCGAGAGGAGAGGGGGGAAATAGAGGACAAACGAAATCTGAAGACAGCAACGCTTGAATCTACAAAGAAAAGATATCCGTTCCACCGCTATGGGGGAATGGTACAGAACTTTTGTGCTTAGTTTGCTAAAGGATTAGAGTCTGAAGCTTTGAGCAGTATATCAACGGTTGTGGGACTAAGAAATCAGGGTGAGCATGAATTGCAGTTAGGAAACCAGACTATTAGGGACAATTAAATGTATAAAAATATATCCAAACAGAGAGTTGGAGTTTTCTGGGCTTCTGTGCCCTAGCCTATCAGCAGAGACTGCTGGTCTTTAGTTTGGTTATGATTCTCTGGATGCACTAAACTAACTGAGAACTTCTGATAGCACTATGCAGAGCTTTGGCAGAGATCTCTCAATCAAGAATCTGAGATCTTCTAATCACACATCCTAAAATTTGAGCATAAATGTAAAGGTCACTGGAAAATAGCTCTTAAATTATAAGTCTCATTTAAAAATAGAAATGGATTTGAGTGGCACTGAGTGTAGCAAACCTTGGATAATTAAAGTGCCAAAATTCTATATGGCAGAATATGTCTGTTCAACACTACTCTTAGACACACTTGACATAAGAATTTACTCACATAATCAACAATTATGTGTAGCATTGACTGGGAGTGACACTCACGTGATGGGTTATTTAATCTATTTTTGTTGCCATAACAAAATAGCTGATATTAATTAACTTGTATTTTTAATATTTTACTGAGTTGGCTCTGCCGTTAAAAGTGTGTATTGCACTTGCCAAGGGCCTATGTTCCATTCCCAGAAACCACATCAGGCAGCTCAAAGCTGCCTGTTAACTCCAGGTCAAAGTAATCCAACCAATTCTTTTGGCATCATTGGCCACCTATACTTATATGCAGAAATATGCGCAATCACACACAAGTATACACAAAGAAAAATAAACCTAAGAAACTCTTTAACTTATATTTCAAAGACTGACCATCCAAGATTACGTGGAGCTGTGTGAATAGCTTTTGATGGCTGTCTTTTCACCGCATCTTCATACAGGAGGTGGTGTGTATAATACATGGTGGATACAAGAGCCACATGATGGAAGAGAAAAAGAGGCCAGAGAAGGTAGAGTTCACTCTTTTATAAACACCTACCTCACTCTACTGAGAAATAATCCACACCTGGAAGGACAATACAATTACTTTCCAAGTCTATTCCATTATAGACCTACGTCTTAGAGCTAAATAATGTTCAAAACCATTGGTTCTAGAACATTAAGATTTGGGGGACATACTGCAATCATTGTCAGCCTATAACAAGAAGTAACATACAAAAATATGTATTTTCTAATGAGATCTACAAGAAAACATTTTCTAATGAGATCTACAAAACCTTTACATACACACACATACACACACACCACGATTTATCTCTAAATAAGGCCAAATACAGAACTTTTATCAAAAGCAATTATTTATTATTTAAACTTATTTAGTGTAATAATTGATTTGAAAAGTACCTGGGATGTATATAATTTTATTAAGCAGCTTGGTCACATTATGGCCATTGTCTTGAAGGATTTGTGACATACGGTTCATTAATAAATAATGGCTTCCACCTAGAAATAAAACATAAGTTCATTTTTGAGGAGAGTAATAAAAAGGTTTCTGATTACAATAAAGAGCTGACATAAAGAAATCTAAAAGTAAATGTGAAGACATAGAGAACCTCACAATGCATAGAGAGAAACCAGTTTTTCCCTGCCCTCGTTTACATTGTACGTAATATTCAGGACACGAACCCATAGCTCTGGTCAATAGTAATCCCCCACCAAAGATATGAAGACTATGCCTGAACAGATGGTTCAATAATTGAGAGCATTTGCTGCTCTCCCAGAGCACTCTGGTTCAGTTCCCCACACTCACATGATGGCTCACAATAATCTCAAACTCCAGTTCCAGGAAATCTAACATACGAATTTAGGCACATGGCATATTTATATGCTATCTGTGCAATGAAAATGCTCATAAGAATAAAAATAAATAAACCTTTACAAATCTGAGGGTTCCCATGCTTAATATAATGAGCTACTCTGTTGGACATTAGATACTCTTCATCCTATGGTACATTTATATTTTCCACTGTATCTTCCCATTCCTACAATCATTTGGTTCAAAACAATTTTCATAATGATGGAAAAAATATCACTATATAATGACTGATACCTTTTCAGTCAAAGAAATTTTCATGGAGACAGAAGAGTATGGAGCTCTCAGTTAAGAAATATCTCTTCTTAGACCGGAGTTCATACCCTTTGAAATAAAGCCATTAAGGATCACCATGAGGCCTCAATAAATGAAATGGTCATGAGGAACACCAGACACACTAGAAGGTGGGGTAAAGTAAATTCTCCAACACTCCTGGGATCCTCAGGAAATAGACAAGTTTCATCACAATAATGGCTTCTTCACAGCCACAATTTCTTTAGAATATTAGTTTCGAGTTCAAAGCTAAAGCAGAGAGAGATACATTAAGAAAAGAAAAGGAAGCTGTATAACAAAGGCTGGGAAGGCAGAATGACTGGGAGAGCTAAAAGCACCATCATTAAATTAGGGCAGAGCAGGAGAGGTCAGGGAAATAGAATGTATCTGTTGAGTGAGTCACTATTCTCATTCACGTGTGTGTTGTCTGGAATAACACAGTACACATAAAAGCCCACCACACCTCGGACTGCTGCTCCTGTTCTTGTAGACTGAGAAGAAGGGAGACACCAGTGAGACAGCCATTCGAATGAACGCTCATAAGAAAGAGGTCATCCAGGAGAAAGTCTGAGAATTTCAAACTGGATAAACAAGTCAGTGAGGCCAGAAACAAGCGATATATCAAGAGTTGGAAGTCTTTACCTTCATAACATAAAAGAACCATGAAGAAAGGAGATACATGAAGCAACTCCTTCCCCCTGAGGCTTAGGGATCATTTCAGAGGAGGAGGTTAAGATGATTAAGAGCCAAAGAAAGCTAAACTCATAAAATCTCACCAGCAGGACTATGTTAATGTGAGCTGAACAAGGACAACAACATAGACAAGCTAAAGTCAATGTGGGAAAAACCAGAAGCCTTCAATCCTGCATACACACACATGGAGAGAGAGAGAGAGAGAGAGAGAGAGAGAGAGAGAGAGAGAGAGAGAGAGAGAGAGA
>NC_022021.1:29536563-29542282 GCF_000317375.1 Microtus ochrogaster | reverse complement strand
AGAAAAGGCTTCCCTAGGGAAGACTACAATAATTCATTATCCAATAAAAACAATGGTCATCCCTCAAAACATACATACAAGTAACACTATACAGACTGAGCAGGTCGTATTTAGTAGTGCATGTGTGTGTAAATATACATCTATGCATGTTACAACAATGAATGAACAATGAGGCCAAGTCTTTCAAAGAGATTATGCAAATGTATATGGGAGGGTTTGGAGGGTGGAAAGGTAAGGGGAACATATCATAATTCTAATCTCAAATAATAAAAGAAGGCCAGAGCCAGTAAGGCAATAGGCCCACCTGCCAGTGCACAAACTCTGCCTAAGCCACCAAGCAAGGAAGGTCTGACCACACCCCATCTCCACAGTCACTGAGCAACATCCTTCATGAGCTGAACTATGGCACCAACTCCACCACGAGGAGCCTTCATCTGAGCCTAGGATCCAGGGGTGCCTGGAGGACTGATCACCAGAGACACAACCCAACTACACCAATTGGAAGAAAGGATGGGAAGCAACACACTCAACAACACAAAGTAAAACATAGCACCACCAAAAACCAGTGGTTCTACAGCAGCAAGACTTGAACACCCCCACACAAATGAAGCTGAAGAGACGACATAAAAAAATGACTTTAGGATCTTGAGTCCCTTAAAGAGGAAATGAAAAACTCCCTCAAAGAAGTAAAGGAAAAAACAAAACAATTGAAATAAATTAATAAATCCCTTAAAGAAAACCAAAAAAAAAACCAATCAAAGAGATGAAAGCAATGATTCAAGACTTGAAAATTTCAATAGAGAAAATAAAGGAAAAACAAACCGAGAGAATTTTGGAAATGGAAATTATGGGTAAATGATCAGGAACCACAATACAAACATAAATATCAGAATGCAATAGATGGCAGAAAGAATCTCAGGCATTGAAGATATGATAGAGGAAATCAACTCATCAGTGAAAGAAAATGTTAAATCTAACAAAAGCTTAGCACAAAATATCTAGGAGTTATGGGACACAAATTCAGCCCTATAAAAATTTGGGATAACTTGAACCCAAAGAAATCAGATACACCAACAAAAACACGGACAATAGATGATCTCACAGCAGCAAACCCAAAAGAAGGGAAACACACACAACAACATCACCTACATGAGAAACAAAATGACAGGAACTAGCAATTACTGATCATTAATATCCCTTAATATAAATGGACCTAACTCACCTATAAAAAGACACAGGCTAACAGATTGGATACAAAATCAGAATCCATCCTTTTACTGCATACTAGAAACATACCTCAACCTCAAAGACAGACATCACCTCAGAGTAAAAGGTTGAAGAAAAAATTTCCAATCAAATGGAACTAAGAAACAAGTTGGTGTAGCTATACTAATATCTAATGAAACAGACTTCAAACTAAGATCAATCAAAAGAGACAAAGAAGCATATTTCATATTTATCACAGGAAAAATCCATCAAGAAGAAATCTCAATTCTTAACATCTATGCCCCAAATACAAGGCCACTTTTACATGAAAACAAATAAACAAAAAAATTGTTAAATTTTAAATCACACATTAATAGTGGGAGACTTCAACACCCCATTTTTACCATTGGACAGGTCTTCTAAACAGAGACTTAACAAAGAATTAAAGGAAGTAACAGATGTTATGAGTCAAATAGACTTAACAGACATCTATAGAACGTTCAGGACAAACATAAAAGAATATACCTTTCTCTCAGAACCTCATGGAGCCTTCTCAAGAATTGACCACATACTTGGTCACATATCTGTTTATCAACAGATAAAAAAAAATGGAATAACCCATGTATCGTATCAGATCACCATGATTTAAATTCATGGTTTAGAATTCAACACCAATACTAATTTCAGAAAGTCAACAAACACATGGAAATTGAACAATGCTTACATAAATCACCAATGGGTCAAGGAAGAAATAAAGAAATTAAAGACTTCATAAGATATATTGAAAATGACCATACTATATCCCAAACTTATGGAACACAATGAAAGCAGTGTTAAGAGGAAAGTTCATAGCACTAAATGCCTACATAAAGAAGCTGAAAACATCCCACACTAGCAAGTTAACGGAATAACTGAAAGTTCTAGAACACAAAGAAGCAAACTCACCCAGGAGGACTAGATAACAGGAAATAATCAAATTAAGAGGTGAAATCAACAAAACCTCTCTACTATCAGGTTCAGTGTGGTTGGTTTTATGTTGAGGTCTTTGATCCATTTGCACTTGTATTTTGTGCATGGTGATAGATATGGATCTATTTATATTCTTCTACATGTTGATATCCAGTTATGCCAGCACCATTTTTAAATATGCCTCACATTCAATACCCAGCACCCAATGGAGGCTCATAGCCACCTAGAACTCCAGTTCTACTAGCCCTGAAGCCTTCTTAGAACCCCTACCACAACTGGGCATATGGGTACCAAACAGACATATATGTAGATAAAATATTCATACAATACCACAGAGAAACCCTGTCTCGAAAAACCAAATAAATAAATAAATATTTTTTTAAATTATCATCTTACTGAGATAGTTAGGAGAAGTGAACAGGATTGATACAGCAAATTTACTTTTCATTGATAAATCCATAAGGCTAATAGCTTTGCCATAAAATGCTAGATCGTAGGCCAAGGATGAAATGCTCATGGAATATCATCCCTTTATGATTAGGACAGCTAGATATACAAATGTAAACAAAAGTTTTAGTGACAGAATACCTTAATTTATATAAGCTCCTTAGTAATGCGACAGAGTAAGCTGTGTCAGCACTTTGTAATGGCAGGATCATACTCCCTTCAGAATAAATAAAACATTTTAGGATTACCACAAAAACTCTCAGTAAGCCATACAGTTTCACTTGCTTTTAATTAGCTGTTTAAAATCATTAATTTTAAATACGAAAGATGTGATAAGATGTGAGTTATCCTGAAAACTTGGCATTGGGGAATAGCTATGATGAGGGGGTTGTTAGCACAGTTTGCAAATTAATTGTCCATGTTGATTGTGGATGTCAAAGTTTACTTTGCTAAAATCTTGACTCTTTACTGGCACTCATGGGTGTCCAGTTGAGAAATAAAAGAAATAAAACAGGATAACACATTCATCGACTCTGCTTTTCTATTATGTCTGGGTTCTTTTCTGCCCTAATCCTGGGTAACATGTATTTAAATATGAATGCAAACAAATTGATCATTTGAAAAAAAATGTTTTCACAATGTCTATGAATGGGAAGCTACTTGTTGGTACTAATATGTATTTCCCCTAAATGACCCTGACTTTTATCAGAGATTCTTGTCCTGAGTCCTACAGCATTGTCATGAACCCCATACCAAACAATGGGGGCAGAACACTTTTAGTGGTAAGAGTAACATAACAATTTGTAGAATAAGAAGCTGGCTTGGTGTCATGCAGACTTCAGTGACTATGTGCTTAAAGAGAAGAAGAGGCTCTTTTTAAACCAAAAATCTTTATAGATGGCAGCCTCTCCCAGAGAAATCTAGAAATACTCACTGCTCCCTTTTTTGAAGGAATAGACTGGAAATTTGACTCATATGCCTCCGATCTACTCACAATCTTAGGTCCCAGTAAAGAAGCCATTCTTGTCTACTTTGCAATACAATGCTCAGTCTCCTGGAGCTGTGTCCACATCAGATGCCATTTCCGTCTACTATTTATGCCCATCCTTTGGTGGAGTCCCTTATAAGCACCACTTCGCACACTCCATACCTCCTCCCCCAGGTTAGATCCAAGCCTAGTTAGAAAATCTTGTGCACATATGGTCCTCTACGTGCTGTTTTATGAGACACGTTATCCCTGTGTCCTGAGCTACAAGACTCTGCATTCCCAGCAGGCACTCACCCAGTGTAGCTATAGTCAGGATTTTCCCAGCCTCCAAAAGAAGAACCTCAGTGAGAAATAAGCTCACTAGAAGCCAGCTCTGAAGCTTAGCCATCTGTAGATCTCGTGGATCTCAGGCATAGGAATCACACCTTAAGAACCGAAGCCCGCTAGAGGACCCCGTGAGCCTCAGTCACAAAGCACTGGCTATGGCCTTGAAATGACACAAGAAGGAGGAGATCTCTTTCTGACCTTCCAAGTGACCTTCCGCTCTTTACCTTCTCTGATGATCACTTTCCATTGGACATTCTGTTTCACCCTCCTGAACCAGAGTCCACAGAGGAATGGGTGGATGGTTACTATTTAACTTGTCCTTTAGTTACAATACACTCTTAACTGCCCCAACACAAAGCTACAATATCCTTTTTACTGCCCCATCACAACTCTCAAAGTGTGATTGAAGGGATCTTGAGAAATCCTGTCAATGACAGCATCTTGAAGTGGCATGTACGTGAACATTTTACTGGTCCATTCACTAACTTATAGGACTCTGCCTCCTCTGTCATTTCTCTATTTGGATCCTATTGCCATATCTGTTACTCATTAAGCCAGGTTCCAGTTCTAAAATCTCCAAGAGTGTCAACATAAGCCAATTTTCCAAGAAAACATATAAGAATACTGCCCAAGGCCTCTCACTAGTTACAAATTCATGAAAATGTGCTTGTAGTATAAGGTCAGGACTTTATCTGGAAAACAAAGTAATTAAGATTGAATGCGCATCGTAAAGCAGAATGGATGCGTTACACCATCCTCCCACGTGCGAGCACAAGCCAGCTTCCAGTTCTGCCACTTGTAAATACGCCCAAGAGGAAGGAGCACATTTCCCCACATGGTCATCTCCACATTCTAGTTGAAAACTTAACAGCTTTAGTAAAATTTCCCAGTGCATCCTCAAAGCAGAAGAGAATCTGTTTCAGGACTTTCAAAGCATGCAGAGGAATCCTGCCTGGAGTTCTGCTTTGCAGCATTGTGTCTTGTGTCTACGTCTTTACCTGTCTGAACGTAAACATTACCTTCTCATATATTCATGCTGGTTTCACAATCACACAGAGGAAAACACAAAAAAGGAGAAATAATGTGAGAAAGGGGGCTGCACTGTTCTTCACAGCAAATCTTCAGCCGATCAATTGTTCTCTAACTTCTCAAATGTATTAGTGTGAGGTTAATTTCATTGTCAGCTTGGATTAAGGGATACTCAGAGAGCTGGGAAGGCTTTATTTCTGGTCATGTATGAGATTGCTTCCTGGTGGAGGCAGCTTTTGAATCAGTAAAAATTGTAAGGAAATTCCACCTTCACACAAAGTGTCTGAGCACTGTCGCAGCTGCTGAGGAATATATATCCTACTCCGGAGCTGAAACACCATCTTCTCCTGGCTTCAAACATCAGATCTCAGGTCTGGAGAGATGGGTAGATGACCTCAGTGCAGAGATTACTCACATTAAAAAGCCAGGCACCTATAATCACAGGACGAGGAAGGTTAAGGTAGGTGGACCTGGGGCCTTTCTGACCTGTCAGTCTAGATTAATTGGCAAGGTTCATGTCCAGTAAAAGACCCTGTCTCAAAAAATAGGGTGAGAAGTATAAAGGAATACACCTAATGACACCTCCTGTCAACCCCTGGCTTCCACGTGCATGTTCACATATGCATGTATGAGTTGTCACACTGATGTATAAACACATATATACCACACACATATCTTCTCTCTTGCTCTTTCTCTCTATCCCTCATTCTCTCTCTCTCTCTCTCTCTCTCTCTCTCTCTCTCTCTCTCTCTC
>NC_022021.1:29534672-29536463 GCF_000317375.1 Microtus ochrogaster | reverse complement strand
CTCTCTCTCTCTCTCTCTCTCTCTCTCTCTCTCTCTCTCTCTCTCATCTCTCTCACACACACACAAACACATACACAAAGACATGAATTGGGAAGTAAACTTGTAAGATAAAGGGAAGCAGATAAGGGTATAAGAGAGCATGGAAGAATAAGTGTGACCAGAACACATTACACATGTGTATGAAATTATATATAAACATTAAGGCACTGCATTCCCAGCAACCAATGTAGAGATTATAATTTTTAGAAAGAAATATGAGTGTTCATAGGTGTGTGTAAGTGTGTACAAAACTTTTATAACAGGTTATTTTTTAAACAGACAAAACTATAAGTAACATAGACTGTATGAATAGAATACTAAACATGTTAACTGTGACAATGCACACAATAGAATATGAGTAAGAAATATAACTAATTATTCACAAGCATTATGAATGACTCTTTACATAATTACATAATAACTAACATTTAAAACAATACAATAAAAGAAAAATCTTACTTATCATCCCATTCATATAAAACCCAGAAGGTAAAAACTAGTATAGTAATATTATTTATTGATAACCAATGGTTATTGGAAAGATGACCAAAAGCAAAAATTATGGATAGCTGTAGAAGAAAAAATTTCCATGATGATAAACCTTCATTGTGTTCAGTTATGTAAATACATTAAAAATGCCATTTACAAGTTTCTTATTAGGAAGTACAAGACACTGAGTACTCATTGGACTTAGTTTCAGAACTCACATCATGGAGGAAGTATTCAAATCTGGTCAAGCATTCTCCCTGAGTGAGAGGACTGAATTCAGATTTTAGGAAGAGCAAGACAACTACCTGGAATTTACAGAATCAACTGCAAAGACAGAGTGATGCATGAGAGAGCAGAGTGCTACGTGAGAGGGGCAAAGTCTGGTGTTGGAGATTTCCTAGAAAAGGTCAATCCGAACATTCCAATCCCTCCTCATACAGAAGAGTATCACTTGACTTGACCTACTTAACATTGTGATTCTGATTCCTGCAATTCTCTCTCTCTCTCTCTCTCTCTCTCTCTCTCTCTCACAAATACACACACACACACACACACACACACACACACACACACACACACTCAAACATGCAAACATCTTGCAGTGCTCCTTTCTATCAAGGACCTGCTTTTCTGTACAATACAACAACCTTAGTATTAAATGCTGCTTGCTGGCTGGGTCACTCAAGATTTATGCTCGGCTAGCTTTTTTTATACATCCCATAACCACCTGCCCAGGAAATGGTACCAAATACACTGGTCTCTGCCTCAGCTCCTGCCTCTAAGTTCCCGCCCTGTTTGAGTTCCTGTCCTGGGTCATGGTGTTTCATCATAGCAACAGAAATGCTCTCTAAATAAAACACCAACAGAACAAAAGCAAGGAACCAAACCAAACATGTAACTTCAGCCATTTAATATTTGACAAAGATACTAAAAACATAATCTTGGGGGAATGTGATTTCAACAAATGGTGCTCGGAAAATTGAATGTTCACATGCAGAAGAATGAATTTAGAGCCTTATCTATCATCTTGCACAAAAACTCTCCAAAAGGATCAAAGACCTAAGCATAAAAGCTGAAACACTGAAACTGCTAGAAGAATACATAGCAGGGGCTGGAGAGATGGCTCAGTGGTTAAGAGCATTGCCTGCTCTTCCAAAGGTCCTGAGTTCAATTCCCAGCAACTACATGGTGGCTCACAACCATCTGTAATGAGGTCTGGTGCCCTCTTCTGGCCTGCAGATATACACACAGACAGAATATTGT
>NC_022021.1:29524690-29533810 GCF_000317375.1 Microtus ochrogaster | reverse complement strand
CCAGGATGGAGGGGGGAGGACTTTGGACTTTCCACAGGGCAGGGAACCCTGACTGCTCTTCAGACTTGAGAGGGAGGGGGAGAGGAGTGAGGGGAGGGCGGGAGGAGTGGGAGGCTGGGAGGAAAAAAACAAAACAAAAAAAAATATTAAATAATGACATTATTTCAAAGAAAAAAAAAGAATACATAGCAGTGCTCCACAGCTATTGGTCTGAAAGGACTCCCTGAATAGGATTCTACTTGTTCAAAAGCAAGTCCAACATTGAGAAGTGGATTTTATGAAAGGCAAGAGGAGACAGTAGTTTGGTTCCTTTAAATTATTTGATTTAAAAAAAAAAAACTTACTATGCCAGAGACTCCCAGATCTCTCCATTTACTTTGATGTTGGCTGTTGGCTTGCTGTATATTGCCTTTATTATGTTTAGGTATGTCACAGAGCGGTTTCTTAAAAAGCCATGAACAAAGGGTAATTAATAACTAGTGCCCCTGACCACAGGGATAATGGAGATAAGGCATACCAAGTCAGGGCAAAAGGATCAGCCCCCACAGCCAGAACATACTAGGCCATCCAGCCAACACAACAGCTCAGGGACAAAGTCTATGCTTTGTCTAGGCCTAGCCAAAACTAGAATGGCTGTAGTCTGAACAGCCCCTGACTAGCCCTGACCAATTAGAATGTATCAACATGATTGTCACTTGCTTAAACCAATCATATCTGAATGCCCTAACTGCTCTAGGAACTCCCCTCAGCTGTGCTTCAAAGGAGACCACACATCTCTCTCAGAGTCTTTGCCATTTTGCTTGTGTGTGGGCTGGCAGGCCTCAGCATGCTGGAATAATAAACATGCTTGCTGATTGCATAAGTGGATGGTGATCTTGTTGGGACTTTTCCAGCCACAAGCTGCTTCAAGCTAAAACTACGGACATGGACTTCTGAACCTGGGGATGCTCCTGTGGCCCTGTGTCTCCTCCCTCTTACCTGTCTTCTTAAGGTATTCCCATCCTCCAAAGGTTTCAGTGCTAATTGGATGGCCTGGTACCACTGTAACAGACTCCTGTCTTGATTGGCTTAGCTTGCTGTCATTCCTATGCTGGTGCCTTTTCTCAAATTTACATTCCTGTTACCTAGTAAATTCCAGAGATTGTGAAAATCCAAACTGTTTGTTCTGGAAAGAAACGACAGGCAGAAGTTCTATTGGCAAATATTTGGTTTCTAACACAGCATCAAAACGGGTGTCCCTAGTTTAAAAAGGTAATGTTTGGTAACTTGTCTGACTTGTTTCAGGTGGCTCCCTCCTGACTCTGCAAAGCTGACCCCTGAATACCTTATGGCCAGGTGAGGAATAGAAGCACACCTTCTTTAGGAGCAAGCAGAGGTAACTGTAGAATTGCCCTCAGGGTTTTTCTACATTAACTCTCTGAGAAGATATCTTTTCCACATTTCCGGGTCAGTTATTCCAGGGTCCCGAAGAGGAGCTATCTGAAAAGACATGGGCAGGAAAAAGGAGGCCAAGCAAGATCGGTTGTCAAAGCCTCCGTTTGTATGGTTGTGGCTTATATAGCCCCTGGATGAATTTGGGTTGGGATGGGGGCAGGGGCATGGCAAGGGCAGGAAGGGATCTTGCAGCACTGGTCACGAGTCGACACATGGTCACGAGGTCACCAGTCCTCAGTCAGGACATCACGAGTCCTCAGTCAGGTCACGAGTCAACACACCTAGTTCTCTATGCAAGCAGATGATTCCAACCACAAACAATTCTCTAGATAGTTGGAATGTGGGGCAGGTTCCGCTAACAGATAGCTCTCAAGATAGTTGGGTGTGCCTGGCGCCTTTAATCCCAGCACTCGGGAGGCAGAGGCAGGCGGATCTCTGTGAGTTCGAGGCCAGCCTGGTCTGGAAGAGCTAGTTATGGGACCAGCACCAAAGCTACAGAGAAACCCTGTCTCGAAAAAAACAAAACAAAAAAACAAAAAAAGATAGTTGGGTGTGGGGTGGGCTCTGCCAACAAACAGTTCTCAATACAGTTGGGGTGTGGGGCTCTCTGCAAACATCCCCAGGACAATGGTCCCCACTATACTTTTTGGGAATATGGCTCCTGACAAACACCTGCTCAAAAACTGCTTTTGTTGTCTCTTTCAGGGTCAGATGCTACTACAGGGGGGTCCTTCTAGTAGAGCATGGTGCTTAACAAGTTAAGAGAAATTCAAGCGGGCTGGAGAGATGGCTCAGAGGTTAAGAGCATTGCCTGCTCTTCCAAAGGTCCTGAGTTCAATTCCCAGCAACCACATGGTGGCTCACAACCATCTGTAATGCAGTCTGGTGCCCTCTTCTGGTCAGTAGGCATATAGACAGAATATTGTATACATAATAAATAAATATTTTTTAAAAAAGAGAGAAATTCAAGGCACAGCAGGGATTCAGTGTGCTTCCCACTTCTAGCGCAGGGCAATCTAAGAATTTTAACCCAGCACAAGGCATTCCTCTTAAAGTACCTTGAGTTGGTTCATTTGACTTTCCCTGAGGGAAATTTGAGCCCAGCAGAGTTAATCTGTAAGTACTGACCACTTAAATAAAAAGCACCACCAAGGATAGATAAATCTTGCCTTTAATTGATCTGTAAATGATGGAAGACAGCTGGGAGCTGTCAGAGGTCCAGGAGGAGTCTTCTTCATCTCTGCACCTCCTGAAGTCCCCAGCACAGCACCCTGTACAACCTTGAAATTAATCAAGGTTGGTTAATCAAATTGTTGAACCAAATAAAAGGTATTCATATTCAGGACATTTAAAATGGAAATCAGTCTTCCACAGCTACTTCCTTACACTGAGCAGATCTTTATCAATTAAATTAGCCCTTTAACAACTTCCTACATCTACTTAATGCAGTCTGATTACTCGAGCATCCCCTTATCTCCCTCCAATTCCCTCCTCCCCTCAGTCATTTTCCCAGGTCCGTGGCCTCGGGTCCCCTTTTATGACTAATTCAGTTTAATGAGGGTTATCTGTGTAACCACTGGATTGGATATTGGGACTGATGGGGTCACCACTGGACACAGAAGGCAATCACTCCCCTCTCCTGGGATGTATCATCAGCTGATAGTTCAGCATTGAGGAGTGGAGTCCCTCTTGTCCCTCCTCCTCCATCTGTGCCTGGCTATTACTGGGCATCACTCAGATGTTTATTCTCCTTAAGTTATTTCTTCTTAATTTTGTTGTTTTGTTTTTTAGTGTTTTCTTTAAACTCCTTGTGTTTTGATGAAGTTTGTCATTTTCTTTAAATTATGCATCCTGGCATTCATCCAGGTAATTCTCAGTGACAAGCACATCTATAGACCTAATAGGTTTGGAGCACATTAAGCTTCTGTTTACTTCTGTTTTCATTGTAAACACATGACAGAACAGATACTAAGAGTATATCTGTTTAATTATCCATCTTTAAATGTTCTATAAAATTTGACAGTGAATTATAAGGAATAAAGAATATCTAGATTGTCTCAAAACAGTTTAATCTCAATGGAAGATGCATAAATAACCAGCAATTGTAGCTCATAGAAATGTAGTTTATTTCATGCAAAGCTATATAATATCCTATATTTTAATAATGAATCATATAAACACTTTGAAAAATTCATTACATCACAGTCATTTACAATACTACAAAGGAATTGTGAATCAATGAGTTTGTCAAAATCAAACTAAGGAACATTATGCATAGATAAGGCCAAAGATGCTAACTTACTTACTAATAGCACTTTGTAGTTTTTTCCAAATATAGATTTGAAAATGTAGTGGGAATCTACAGAAAAGTAGTTTAATCTACAACCTGCTGGCCAGGTAGGAAAACATCCATTCTTACACATCCAGTAATAAAAGCTGATTAAAGATAATCTTGGCATCATGCACCCCAAAAATAAAGTTACCATTTTGAAAATTGTGATTGGATACAATTTGAAAAGACTTATGTTCTATTTCATCTAGACAACTGAATTATATGAAGGCAAAATACCAAGCTCTTTATCAATGCAATGTAGAAATTAGGCTTATTGTATGCTTTTCCTGGGTACTGGTATATGTATACATACATATAAAGAAATGAAGGAAATGCAGGCATGTTTCAGATTCACATCAGAGTACTGTACTTCAGAATACTGTACTAAGGCAGTATGTTGGGTCAGAACTTATTTATGGATGACTTTAAAACTATTTAAAAGCAATACTACAATTACTTACAAAAACATTTATAAAAATTAAATACCAGGAAATAACATCAATAATTAGAGCTATTTGTCCTTTTTAATACTATAATTTATATATATTAGGTTATAGTATTTAAAAGATAGATATACATACTCTCTATCTTCTAAAATGATAAAAATCCTTCAAGTTGTTCCCAAAATACAAAGAAAAACAAATCCATTGGATTGTTTAAAATAATAAATAAATAACACAGTCTCTTCCCTACAGCTTGGCATGCCAAACAGGGAAGAGGCTAGCCAGTATTGTTTTGCTAAAGACAGAAGACTTATGCCGTACTGCCAACTCCAAAGCTCTGCACATTAGCGTGCTGTGCACTTGTTCCATGTATGTCTGCCACAGCCAGCTACTCTTCCTACTCATTTGCACCAAACACAGTCAAATTCTTTTACAAAATTATTTGTAATCAACATACCTGCAAAAGAAAAGGTTTTTGGGGAAGAAACCAAAACATCTTTTAGGATAGTGAATGCAGAATTATATCAAGTCTTACTTTATCAAGAAAAATTTAAATTATAGCAATACCTCACCTGATCTCAATGGATAAATCCTTTAAAAATGGAAATTTTGTTGCTGTTGTTGTTATGCTGGCTAATATAGAAGCAAATAAAGGTGAGAGCATGCCTCCATGGCAGTGGAAAGGAGGGTAGTGCCTGCACCACAGGGCTGGGATCCAGGAGCTGGAAATGGGACTAAACCTGCCTCGTCATCCAAATCTCTAGCTACAAAAAGCAACTGATTTGGAAGTACTATACAAAAAAAAAATCACAAAGCCTCCTGCAAACCTTTGTTCCATTGTTAAACATGAACATTTTTATGAGTTCCTTTTTATGATAAATATACAAATTTTTACAGTGAAAATGACTTTTCCTGCAGTGCCCTCCTTTGTCCCCTAGAAGAAAGTGCACTGAACTAGTACACAGCACATGTCTATTCAGACACTGTCCACTGGTTCAGCAGCCTGTTTTACTCCTTAGGTACAATACTGCTATTTCAAGTAATGGGATTTTAAATCAGAAGTAGTTCCTTTTGAGTGTACTGCTCATCAAAAATAACTGTGTACATAAAACAAACAAGAGAGGAAACTCTGTCAGCATACTGAAAATCAAATGATAAAAAGAGGTGGGAAAGGAGGGAGGATCAGAGAGTGGGAGGCACAAGAGAAAGGCAAACCCTAAATACACTTCTTAGCTTTTAAAGTTAAATGCATAGTCTATTGCACTTTGAAAATTCAAGTGTGTTATGACTCCCAGGGACTTGTTTTGTCTCTTAGTACAAATATACTTTCATCTTTGTGATTTTTCAGACATTCAAAATCTAAGACTAAATCTTACTTTTATAACCGGAACTGTAACTATTCGTTTTATTTCCCCCTTAATATGGTAATCAATATGCTATCAAAACCATTTCTTAAACCTATCAAAAATATAAAATGAGGTCTGTAAATAAACATAAATGAAATCTGTCCATTAGCATGCTAGAAAAACTTTAAAAAACAGAGGGACTTTCCTACCTACACTTAATTTGGACACACATTATGTTTAAATTTTAGATCAGATGATTTAAATGATAGAGGCCAGAAACATACCAAGCAGCAAGACTTCTCTTTAGATGTTTAGACAGATGAATTTGATCTGTTTTTATGATGGGAACTTTTCATACTTTAACTCTTACCATTTGTGTGAATTGAGACCCTCTTGTAGGATGAAATTATTCTAAAACTCTTGTATGAATGTGGCACAGTAGCAAATACTTATGATTAGATTTATATTTTAGCTCTTATTTAAAATAATTGTACAAAAATGTACAATTAATAAAATGACTATGAAGTTGTAAAAAGTAAATTAACAATACATATGTGATTATTGAAATTTATAGATTTTTTCTTATAATATTTGAGTTATTAGTTTGTTAAATGTTCTTAACTAACAATTATTTAAAAATATTGATTTAAGTGCTGTGGCACATGTCTTTAATCTTAGAACTTGAGAGGTGGAAGAGAAAGATCAGAAATCCAAGGTCATCCTCAGTTATATAGACAGTTCAAGGCCAGCCTGGGCTACTTAAGACTTTGTCTCAAAAACAAAACAAAACAAAATTTTAGGTAAGTCTAATAAAATATTTCTTAACATGTAAGAAAGACATAAAAGTAACAGAAATAATTCTTTAAGAAAAAATCTTGTACATAAAGCATATGAACTCTATAGTAATAATTTTGTGACTGTATCTTTACATGTTATAAGTGTCTCAAAAAAATAAAAATATTATACAAACTATCAGTGGTTTATACAAAGTATCTTAATAAATATTAACTTAATTCCTCAGAAATAAACTCAGTCTTCCAGTATGAAATCATTACCTTCTAAACTCAAATTTATCCAGCAAAGTAACTTTCCTATATAGTCACATACAAAATTCTGTAAGAGAAACCCTTTAAAAATGTGAACACACCAAATTGGAGCACCGGACTGAGCTCTTAAGGTCCAAATGAGGAGCAGAAGGAGGGAGAACATGATCAAGGAAATCAGGACCACGAGGGGTGCACCCACCCACTGTGACAGTGGAACTGATCTATTGGGAGCTCACCAAGGCCAGCTGGACTGGGACTGAATAAGCATGGGATGAAACAGGACTCTCTGAACATGGCAGACAATGAAGGCTGATGAGAAGCCAAGGACAATGGCACTGGGTTTCGATCCTAATACATGAACTGGCTTTGTGGGAGCCTAGCCTGTTTGGATGCTCACCTTCCTGGACCTGGATGGAGGGGGGGGGGAGGACCTTGGACTTGCCACAGGCAGGGAATCTGGACTGCTCTTCAGTCTCGAGAGGGAGGGGGAATGGAGTGGGGGGAGGGGGTGATGTGTGGGAGGAGGGGGAGGGAAATGGGAAAGGGGAGGAGGCGGAAATTTTTTTTCAACAACTAAAAAAAAATAAAATAAATAAAAAAAAATGTGAACACACTCTGGATCACAGAAACAATAAAAATTCACTGTGGAAATAACTCAAAAGCCATAACGAAACCCAATATTTGTGAAGCATATGTATACATATACATATCTGCATATGTATCTATACACATATGTTTCTATTACTGTAACTTTAAAGGAAAACACCTTCAACACATTCCTATCAATTTGTTTAGTGCATTAGCAAAGTCAGTTGTAAAGTTGGACATTTCTTCTCTTTTTATCCTTCTATTCCAACAACAGCATCTGAGTATTAAGAAAAAAAATTAATAAAAAAATGTATTTAAGGAAAATTATTTTAAAGTAAAACCACAGAACAAATGATGAAACTATTTCAGCATCTTTAGACAAGTTAGTTCATTTTGCTTTGGGGACTTCAAAGCTTCTCAAAGACCCCCTACTTACTGTGATAATCGTCCCTTTCACCTTCAAAGGACTACTCAAAGAAAAGTACAAACAAACAAAATAGCCCAGGAGAAACCCCAGCACACAATCATCAACCTAACCCCCTCACAACAGTTTCGTGAGGTAGATCAGTAGGTAAGTAGCAAATGTCCTTCATTCTGAAAATGAAGAAACTGAGGCACTGAAAGGTTCCATGATCTGCCCAGGGTATTCCAGGAACCAATCATAAATTATGAATAGCATTACATTATCTGATCAACTGCCCTCTGGCCTCATTTCACAGTAAAAGGTTATATGCATTATGTGTCCTTGAATTAAGCAGGCTATGCAACCTTCAATTCAGAGTAAATCTATCTACTGATAATTGTTTAAAGGGGGATCTATTTGAAAGGTTATCAAAAATGCAACCATTACAAAAGAAAAATAATGAGGATAATACGTCCTTCCTTTCAGTACCTACATAGAACTACATTCTGACACATGGCAATATAACACTTGAACACTAGGAATAACTGCAAGGAAAATAGGTACAAGACTGTCTGGAAAAGTTCAAGTCTGGTTATTCACATAGAATGGATTCTGTAAGAGACAAATATTTCAGGACCATAAAACAATACCTGCAAACATGATGCACTCAACCATGTTCACATTACAATAAAACACTGGCTCTTTAAAACATAATACCCAACTTTGGCTTAAATGCAAAGGTTGAAACAACCAATTTAAAATAATAACCATGTTTAGCAAAAAAATTATTATGACATATTTCTATTCTAATACATTTTTCTGATTTTCCTAAGCTATAATTTTAGTGTTAGCAATAATTACAAATGGATTATTTTTCTTTTTACCTCTGAATAGCCAGAATAGCCAAACATTTTCTTTTTAAAAAGTACTAACAGGTATCATTTGGGGATCTCTTTGAAAATAAATAATTCACCATTAATATTTATGATTTTTTTTGGCTGGAATGGTCAGTGTCAAGTCATTATGCTAAATGCTAAAGGTGAATTTTTTCTCTGAAATAAAAATCTTTTACAAAGCAATAATATCAAAACCATAAAAAGATCCAGTTACCAGAAAGAATGAAAAGAATACCACATCACCCAGTTAGAATACACATGCTAAAGACACTAACACCATCAACTGAAGAATAATACTAATTTTACATGCAAAATCCCACTAATTTGTATACAGATCGGAAGAGTTGTTTACATTCAGTTGTGTGTAATAAGAAAGCCTTATCTTAAGACATGGGTTTTGTAAATACAGTAATTAGCTGAGGTCTCAGTTCACTTTCACTTCTTTGGGAAATGTAGGTTGAACAAATTTAAATTACATTTATAAAATTCTGGCTTCCTTGGACTTTGAAAGAACTCTCCTGGAAAAAAATCAACTTGAAACCAGCTGTGTTCTGTTTATCATGAATTAAACCAGCTGTGTTCTGTTTATCATGAATTAAACCAGCTGTGTTCTGTTTATCATGAATTAAACC